>NC_073691.1:92224116-92524116 GCF_029784155.1 Uranotaenia lowii
TGCTTCATGAATGATTCTTATTCTGAAATAATGATTTAACTTTATTGGCTTCTTTAGTTCTCGAATTATGCCAAACATTATGTATGAAAGCCTTTCTCCTCCTTCTCGTCGTCCCTCTGAAAGAAAGATTCAAAAACACATTTCTTGAACCCCAAAAAATTAAACTTTTTGTGTACCTAGTTTGGTACGCTGTGTGCGCCAATTAATTAGTTTTTGTTCTATTCGAACTTAATTTTACATTTTTATAGAATAAGAAATATACAAATGTGCTGCATACATTCAGGGGTATAAACTGCGTGTGAGACATTAGGCATAAGGCAGCGCACCTAGCGGTTTATTTCGGAAGCTAGTAGTTCCGCTCAAGATCGAAGATGGTTCCACTCAAGATCATAATTTACTTTCAAAAACTACGCTATTAATTGATATTCTGATGAAAAACTTGCTACAAAAACCCGAATAATGCTTTTTGTTTTTCTACCATTTTAATCATTGAGAATTAGTTTACAACGGTCAAGGGTGATATAAATTGACGTTCAAAGTCAGCGTAGATTGATGAAAATTGCAGCAGAAATGCGTATGTTTTTAAATCTTCTAATAACATTATTTGAGTTAATAAATTTTAGCAAAAATGTCAATGCTTGTATGGAAAGATCTTGAAAAAGTGTTTTTTCAACAGTTTGGTAAGATTCATAAACAATCATTGCCTAGAACTTAGAAAAAGTAAATGGTTCCGCTCAAGATCAGATTTTGACTAGTTCCGCTCAAGATCATTTACCCTACCTTTATTTCCTTCGAAAAAAGTATTTCGATCAAACGAATGGTTTTTTTTAGATTCACGCATTCGTAACTGTCACATTTCTAAATGAACCTTATTCGAGAGCAAATTTAATCAATTTTTTTATCAGAAGGTATTTGGGTACGAAAATATTTCTATGATTGTAATATACACTTCCGTCTTGCAGGAAATGAAAGTGGCCTTTTGTAATCCCATTTTAAAATGAACCTTCATCGGCTTAAAAATTTAAATTCATAGTTGTTGCCATGGTTATAATATAAAAAGGCAAACAAATTATACTTACTTTTGGATATTGCGTAGTATATCGCAGTCTTCATTCTGCAAGAGTTTAAATGCCACTGCTAAATGATGATTTTCTAGTACGGATTCGTCATTGTACATAATTGCTAGTTCTGAACCTGTGAATCGCAGAGAGGAGTAGTTAGATTTGCCGGTGAAACTGACAACGATTGCACTCGTCTTACTTGAATTGATTAAAAACTGATTGGTTAGACCGGGATGATCAACATCGTGTATGCAGGCGCCAAACAGTGCCGCGCAGATCTCCAGCGCGGTGAAAACATTCTCGAGCGCCGGCGTATTCAGCAGGACGTGCGTGCTCTGCGCCACATCGGCCGCGTGTGTTGAGTTGTGAAATGGATTATCCTTAACGTAATGATCTTCTAAGGTTGTCATAAACGCTAGAAAAACTTTGGATGGTATCATAAGAGTGTTTAGAATGTCCCTTTCCTGTGAAGGAAAAAATCTGAAATTAATGATTTGTTCTTGGAAGAAAATTTTAAATATAATTGAAGCTCACCTGAAATATAGCAAAAGCTACACAAGTCAGTGGTCGATTGTTGCTCAGCGTGTCGATCTTGAAGATGTCGATGCCCCAGGTATCGATGCTGTTCAGAATCTGCCCCAGCTGGTGTTCGTGTGGCGTATCGACGCCATACTGCGGCAAACGATCACTGGTGAACGAATTCGTGTGCATCAGTGGTCGCTTGAAGCCGGAGATCTGCGACATCCGTTCTCCCATCCGGGGCGATCGACTGCGGGCATACGTACTACTAGGGTTATGCGTTTCCATGTCATCTCTGCTGTAAGGGATATCCAGCTCCTGCTGTTTGTCTGTGAATGAAATTCAAAAATGAGTATCTACATATCCTCTTTACACGACGAGCACTTACCTAAAAAGGTTGAACAAATATATTCGGAAATCTGGTTACCAGATTTGCTAGATTCACTTAGATGCGAGAGTTCTTTGTTCAGCATCCGCTTAAACTAAGAGGGAGAAATATGTTGATTAGTGACATCATCAATTTATTATAAGTACGAGCAATCCTCACCTTAAGCGACGCCATGTCGGACACACTTCGATGCGTTTGCACCGTTTCCAGCTGATCGAGGCACCAGTCCAGCTCGTCCATCGTTTCCGAAGCCAGCTTCGAGTACGATTCATCCCCGGGATTCAGTGCCTTCACGACCGGAGCCGGTTGAACATTGTTTCGCTTAGATCTGTGGATGATTTTAGTTGAAGGAAAAAAAATGTAGAGTCTATAGAAAATTTTGTAATGCAAAAATCAATCAAAAAAACTTGAGGATTGGTATGGGAACATTTTATATTAGGAAGAATAGGATAGGAAGAAACATTTTTATTTATTACAGAAATAAAACAAATGCAGTGATCCGAAATCGATTTATTTCTACCAGTGTTGGTCCTAAAAATAATTAAGAATAATCCATGAATTTAATAATGTGGGATGACACCGAATTTTGAACGACAAAAACCTGCTTTTAACCGGAGTTCCGTATGCCGATACCGAAAATTTGACATCCTATGCTGCCAATATCACTGCTGCTCTACGCTATCCTAAGGATAATCAACCGAAAGTCTTCACCAAACGTCTACCTCGAAACCCAACACCCACAGCTGGGTCAAGACCACCTATTTTGATCCAGTTTGCGTTCAAGGCGGAGCGTGATGAATTTTTTTCTCGATACCTGGCTAGACCAAATCTATCGTTAATTCATCTGGGATTTGAAACGAATACTCGAATATATCTAAACGAAAATCTCACCAGGGAAGCTCGTGCCATTAAAGGAAAAGCATTGAAACTCAAGAAAGATGGTAAGCTGCTCAACGTGTTTAGCAAGAATGGAACTGTCAACGTCAAATTGAATATCAACTCTGCTGCTGAACCGATACATTCTCTGGATCATTTGGATGAAGTCTGCAAATAGCTAAAACCCTTTCATATTAGCGTTCTCTTTCCTACCCGCACCTATCCTTTTTTCCCGTCAACTCTCCGCTCCTGAAAGTCGAAATTTTAATATGCCAAAACCCTTCCTGAACAAGTTACTCTTCTTCCTTCCCAAATTTTCCTTTACTGAGCTATCCTTACACCCTATTTATTTTTCATTAATAACTATCGCACAAACTACGCGAAAAACGGGCCAATAAATCGCATGATGGCCTCTTACAATCAACACTGCGAAACCATTGACTTTACAATGTCTCGGCAAAAACTCAAACAATATTTTAATCGAAGAAATCTAAACTCTTAAGGAGAAATTGTAAAGCAGACACTGCTTAAACCTAGTCTTAAGGAAATTCACATGTATCAAACTATGTAGTCTACGTTACGGTTGACGAAATAAATAAACTAAACTAAACTAAATATTCCCCTCCTAAAAGTATTCTATCTGATGCTGCTGACGCTGATCGAAGATGCTGCCGATGGAAGTTGCTGCGGATGGAGGATGCTGTCGAGGGAAACTACCGCTGATGGAGATTGCTGCTGAATTAAACACGTGAGGATTTAATCCTCGAAGAATTGAAAATACTGTTTAAGTATTCGATCTCAAGAACAAGTGAATTAATTTTCAAAATGAACTTTAGAGTTAGGAGGCTGAAAGCCTTATTTTGTTTTATATTAAAATTAGTATTTATATTTAAGAACCATAACATACTCTTTTCGATTTTCGCTTTTTCTTTGCTGCTATAGAATGCAGGATAGCAATAATATTTCAAATATCAATGCTCGTGCTGATCTTAACGTTATTCCTCGAGTGGCAATGAATTGCTCACTACATTCAGATAAAATCAATATATGTCATATAAATATTCAAAGCATTTGTGCTCGTAATTTAACTAAGTTTAATGAACTCGAAAAATGTATTTCTGAAAGCAAAATTGATATATTGTGTTTGAGTGAAACGTGGTTAACGCAGGCTATTTCGGATGATCTTGTCAAAATTGAAGGATATCGAATAGTAAGAAACGATCGACAATACAGCAGAGGAGGAGGAGTAGGTATGTATCTAAAAGATGATCTCAAATTTAAAGTACTTAGCAAATCAATGATTCCAGCAGATGCTAGTTCTGATGATGTTACCGAGTATCTCTTTGTTGAAATCCATCATAATGAGTCTAAACTGTTAATAGGTGCCTTCTACAATCCCCCTAGAAATGATTGCTCAGACACAGTGTTTCAACAATTGAGCGACTTATCCTTGCAATACGAAAACCTTATCTTGATTGGCGATTTTAATATTGACTATAGAAAATCTGATTCTATAAGCCGTAATTTGCAAAGCGTTATGCACTATTTTGGGTTTTGTTGTGTCAATAGTGAACCAACTCATTTTCATTCCAACGGCTGTTCCATGATTGATCTCCTATTCTCAAATGATCCAAATTTAATTTTCAACTTTAATCAAGTATCTTCTCCTAGCTTTTCGAAACATGATATTATATTCAGCTCAATAAATCTTCCAAGACAAAAGTATAATAGACCTCAATTTTACAGGGATTTGAATCGACTAGACATAGCGTCAGCGTGTAGTACTCTTGAAAGTGTGAACTGGAATCTTTTGTACAGCATGAATGATAGTGATTTAGCTCTTGATTTTCTAAATTTAAAACTCATTGACGTTTTGAATCGTTATGTTACTCTTACTAGGAAGAAGTTTGGTGATTGTCAACCGTGGTTCAACGCGAATATTCAATGTGCCATGGTAAGGAGGGATACAGCATATCGTTGCTGGAAATCCACTCGTTTGGATTCTGATAGGGCAGTCTATAAGAGACTTAGGAACAAAGTAACCTTTCTCATAAACCAAGCAAAATCAAATTTTATTTCAACTGGGATTAATTCATCAAATAACACCAAATATCTTTGGACCAAACTCAAGAGAATTAAAGTTAGCGGTGAATCCGCAAATCCATTAGAAACAAATAATTCTGGCTCCGAAATTAACGCACATTTTTGTAATAATTTTACGAGAGATTCTAGAATAGCACCGACTTTGGTTTTAAGTTTTCTACAATAACGGAAAATGATGTTGTATTGTCTATTTTTTCCATCAAGACTGGTGCCGTTGGACTTGATGAAATACCGATTAAACTGATCAAGCTTCTTTTACCATCAATTATAACACAACTCACCTACGTTTTAACATTATTATAACCACCGGGAACTTTCCAAAAGCATGGAAACTTTCTAAAATCGTACCGATCAGGAAACAACCTCGTAGCAGTACTTTAAACAATTTGAGGCCCATAAGTATACTTTGCAGCTTATCAAAAGCGTTTGAGAAAATACTAAAATGTCAGATGTATGGATTTTTGAATACACGCGAACTACTTCATCCCTCACAATCCGGATTTCGAGCAAAACACAGTACTACTTCGGCTCTTCTTAAAGTTCATGACGACATACTCTCTATAATTGACAAAAAAGGGGTTGCATGCATGCTTACAATAGATTTTTCAAAAGCATTCGATAGAGTATCCCACGTAGAGCTGTTGAAAAAATTGTCATCAAAATTCAATTTTTTGAGAAATGCCGTAAATCTCCTTAAATCTTATTTAGGCTGTCGACAACAAGCTGTCTATGCTAATGATGTGTTAACTAGTTTTCTTCCTGTTGTTTCTGGAGTACCGCAAGGCTCCGTATTAGGCCCTTTACTATTTTCCATGTTTATCAATGATCTACCAGAAGTAATTGAAAATTGCATCATTCATATGTTTCATAGAAAGGCGAAAGTCGGAATTGAGCAGGCATGTACCGGGTCAGCCAAAGCAGCCGCCCGCTTACGATATGCGGAGCTGGAAAAGGCAGTTAAACGAGCTTGTAGACGAGACAAGAGAGCCTGGACAAACTCCCTAGCCGAAGAGGGAGAAAGAGCCGCCGCCAATGGAGATATCCGATTACTTTATGACATTTCTCGCCGCCTCAGTGGTGAAAGGACTAATGCAAGAATGCCGCTAAAAGACCGAGCAGGTCAGTTATTGACCGATCGAACAGATCAGCTCAAACGATGGACTGAGCACTTCGAACAACTCTTCCGAGTCACGAATAGCGATGGCCAACTGAATCTGCAGCTCGAAGCGTCAACAGTAAGTCGCATTAATGGCGTCAACTCGGAAGCGCCTTCGCTGGCTGAAATAGAAGCGGCAATCAAAAACATGAAATCCAACAAAGCACCTGGGATCGATTGCATCCCTGCTGAAATGCTGAAAGCCGACCCTGCCCTATCAGCACAAATGTTGCACCGTCTTTTCGCTGACATCTGGGATACTGCAACATTCCCGGCCGACTGGATGCAGGGTATCCTTGTAAAGGTCCCGAAGAAAGGAGACCTGACAGAGTGCGGTAACTGGCGAGGCATAACGTTGATCTGTACAACCCTCAAAGTACTCTGCAAAGTGATTCTGAACAGGATCCAGGAGAAAATAGACGCTACTCTCCGACGGCAACAAGCTGGATTCCGATCTCGACGATCATGTGTGGACCACATCACAACGCTACGAATCATACTGGAACAAATCAACGAATTCCAGGACTCTCTTCTGCTGGTGTTCGTTGATTTCGAAAAAGCATTCGACCGACTTAACCATGAAAACATCTGGGCGGCTCTAAGGCGACGAGGGGTCCCAGAGAAACTAGTCCATCTCATCGAAGCACAGTATGAGGCATTTTCGTGCAAGGTCTTGCACGACGGTGTCTTGTCCGAACCAATCCCGGTAACTGCTGGAGTGAGACAAGGATGTATTCTATCACCGCTACTTTTTCTAATCGTAATGGATGAGATTCTGATTGGATCGATTGACTATGTACCGAATCGAGGATTGCCGTGGAATCCTTCAACAATGGAGCAACTGAACGACCTTGACCTGGCTGACGATATTGTTTTGCTCGCCCAAACACAACCAGATATGCAGAGCAAACTCGACGACCTCACCGAAAGTTCCAAGGCAGCAGGTCTCAAAGTCAATGTCGGAAAGACCAAGTCGATGGAGATCAACACAGGAAATCCCTCCAGTTTCATGGTAGCTGGGTAACAAGTTGAGAAAGTGGAGTGCTTCCTTATCTTGGTAGCCAGATAACGCCTGATGGTGGTACCAGGAAAGACATCGAAACCCGGATCAGAAAGGCCCGATTTGCGTTTGCGAGTCTCCAAAACATCTGGCGGTCACGCCAGATCTCTCTACGAACAAAAATCCGAATCTTCAACTCAAACGTCAAATCCGTATTGCTGTACGGGTGTGAAACTTGGTGCACATATGCGGTGACGACGCGAAAATTGCAAGTATTTGTAAATCGCTGCCTGCGGAATATCATCCGCGCTTGGTGGCCTGGCAACTGGATCTCGAATGAGGAATTACATCGCCGGTGTCATCAAAGGGCGCTAGAAATCGAGATTCGGGAACGTAAGTGGAGATGGATTGGGCACACGCTGCGAAAAGATGAAAACGAGATTTGCAGAAAGGCGCTAGATTGGAATCCAGAAGGTCATCGAAGAAGAGGCAGACCCAGAAATTCGTGGCGGCGAAGCCTAGCCGCTGAAATCCGAACTGTCGACGAAAATCTTGACTGGGACCAAGTGAAGACGCTGGCTCCGGATCGTCAACAGTGGAGGTCTTTTACCACGGCCCTATGCACCGGAGGATCGGCGCGGGATCATTAAGTAAGAAAGTAAGTATATGTTTGCTGACGATGTGCAGGTCTACTTTTGTTCCACTACGTTAACAAATGCTGAAATAGGAGCTTTAATAAACGCTGACCTCGGTAGAATTCATCAATGGTCTGAACACAATTTATTACCAATTAATGAAGAAAAAAACCCATGCAATGTTTATCAGCAGGCAACGTGAAAACAGAGAGCATCCAAGTCTATCCATCAATTCGGTACCAATTAGTTTTGTACGATCTATTAAAAGTTAAGGAGTAATTATCCAGGACAACCTTGAATGGGATGCACAAATTAATTCGCAATGTGGAAAAATATATGCCTGTCTGCGCACTTTGCGAGTCTCAGCTAGTCCGTTAACTAGTAGTATCAAACTTCGGCTATTCAAAACTTTAATTTTTCCCCATTTTATTTACGCTTGTGAATTACTTCTAAATGCGTCTGCAGCATCTCTCTATCGTCTTAAAATTGCTCTCAACAGCTGTGTTCGATGGATCTACAACTTAGGGAGATACTCGAGTGTGACACATCTTCAGAAAAATTTATTAGGATGTAAATTCATATATTTCTTAAAAGTTCGATCATGCATAGCCTTGTTTAAGATAATACGTTTTGCTGAACCACGGTACTTGTTCGATAAAATAACTCCTTTCCGCAGTAGACGCTTGTTTAATTTTGTAATCCCTACCCATAATACGTCACATTATGGAAATAGCTTTTTTGTGCGAGGAATTGATATTTGGAATGCTTTACCTAACGATTTGAAATTAACTAATTCTTATAAAACTTTTCGCGAAAATTGTCTGTTATGGTTCAATAGAGAAAATTAATAGTTTGTAGTTTCTAGTTTTAAAAGTAAAAAAGTAAATTGGTTCTTGATTATTTTGTAAGCTCATTCAAACCCGATTGCAAAAATTTATAAGATATTTTCTTACTTTGCAAGTATTAATAAATAAAACAAAATCAATAAATAAAAAAAGAAGGAAATTACAAAAATGATACAAATATAAAATAAAAACATAATACAAATAAATCATAATAGCAAAAATGACAAAAATGACAAAAATGACAAAAATGACAAAAATGACAAAAATGACAAAAATGACAAAAATGACAAAAATGACAAAAATGACAAAAATGACAAAAATGACAAAAATGACAAAAATGACAAAAATGACAAAAATGACAAAAATGACAAAAATGACAAAAATGACAAAAATGACAAAAATGACAAAAATGAAATAAATGACAAAAATTACAAAAATGACAAAAATTACAAAAATGACAAAAAGGACAAAAATGACAAAAATGACAAAAATGACAAAAATGACAAAAATGACAAAAATGACAAAAATGACAAAAATGACAAAAATGACAAAAATGACAAAAATGACAAAAATGACAAAAATGACAAAAATGACAAAAATGACAAAAATGACAAAAATGACAAAAATGACAAAAATGACAAAAATGACAAAAATGACAAAAATGACAAAAATGACAAAAATGACAAAAATGACAAAAATGACAAAAATGACAAAAATGACAAAAATGACAAAAATGACAAAAATGACAAAAATGACAAAAATGACAAAAATCACAAAAATGACAAAAATGACAAAAATGACAAAAATGACAAAAATGACAAAAATGACAAAAATGACAAAAATGACAAAAATGACAAAAATGACAAAAATGACAAAAATGACAAAAATGACAAAAATGACAAAAATGACAAAAATGACAAAAATGACAAAAATGACAAAAATGACAAAAATGCCAAAAATGCCAAAAATGACAAAATGACAAAAATGACAAAAATGACAAAAATGACAAAAATGACAAAAATGACAAAAATGACAAAAATGACAAAAATGACAAAAATGACAAAAATGACAAAAATGACAAAAATGACAAAAATGACAAAAATGACAAAAATGACAAAAATGACAAAAATGACAAAAATGACAAAAATGACAAAAATGACAAAAATGACAAAAATGACAAAAATGACAAAAATGACAAAAATGACAAAAATGACAAAAATGACAAAAATGACAAAAATGACAAAAATGACAAAAATGACAAAAATGACAAAAATAACAAAAATGACAAAAATGACAAAAATGATAAAAATGACAAAAAATATACGAAAATGACAAAAATGACAAAAATGACAAAAATGACAAAAATGACAAAAATGACAAAAATGACAAAAATGACAAAAATGACAAAAATGACAAAAATGACAAAAATGACAAAAATGACAAAAATGACAAAAATGACAAAAATGACAAAAATGACAAAAATGACAAAAATGACAAAAATTACAAAAATGACAAAAATGACAAAAATGACAAAAATGACAAAAATGACAAAAATGACAAAAATGACAAAAATGACAAAAATTACAAAAATGACAAAAATGACAAAAATGACCAAAATGACCAAAATGACCAAAATGACAAAAATGACAAAAATGACAAAAATGACAAAAATGACAAAAATGACAAAAATGACAAAAATGACAAAAATGACAAAAATGACAAAAATAACAAAAATGACAAAAATGACAAAAATGACAAAAATGACAAAAATGACAAAAATGACAAAAATGACAAAAATGACAAAAATGACAAAAATGACAAAAATGACAAAAATGACAAAAATGACAAGAATGACAAAAATGACAAAAATGACAAAAATGACAAAAATGACAAAAACGACAAAAATGACAAAAATTACAAAAATGACAAAAATGACAAAAATGACAAAAATGACAAAAATGACAAAAATGACAAAAATGACAAAAATGACAAAAATGACAAAAATGACAAAAATGACAAAAATGACAAAAATGACAAAAATTTCAAAAAAGAGAAAATGACATGAATGACAAAAATTATAAAAAATTACAAAAGTTACAAAAATTATGAAATAAAAAAAATTATAAAAATTATAAAAATTATTAAAATTACAAAAATTACAAAAATCATTTGTATTTTATTTTTTTAAATTTTAGTAATCAATTTTTGTTTTTTTTTTATTTTACGTTTTCTTAACCTTTCAAAGCTGGTTCTTGTAATCATTTCAGTATTTTCCGCTTTGTCTGCATAAGTTAAAATTGAATAACAAAAATATTATTAAACCAAATTTTATCTACAATGTCCATTCATAGGAGATTTTTTTCTTTTTAAAATATTCTCGTAAAATTGGTCATCAGTATCAGTTGGTGACTCGAAGTAATTTCTAAAACGGTGATGCTTCTAGGAAAATATTCAGCGCTGTCAAGTGACTGGCTTAGCAAGCATTCATACCTGCCAGCTCATAACAAACAAAAAAAAATAATAGAAAGCAACACCACAAAAAGGCAATGGTTCAAAATAATTTCTTTCGTTAGTGCAAGAAAAAAAAGTGACGAACATCGCCGCCATCGAAGCATGCCGTAAGTCGAAGGTTTTCGTTTTTCTTCTGTTGTTGTTGTTGATGTTGTTGTCAAAGCCGAAAAAATGTCACCATCATCCATGTCTACACGTTAAAGTAGGCAGAACCGCGAAATAAACCCCATGTAAATCATTTGTCGCCGCACTTGCTTGCTTGCTGCTGTTGCTGTTGCGATTCGCTCGCCCGCGGCCTCCTGAGTTCGGGGTAAAATTCGAATTTGATTGCATTACACTTAATTACGCCCCGTTCCTCCACCGCCTTTGCCATTTGCCGACCGGAACCACAGCAGAGAAGTGGTGAAAGTTGACGTTCCTCCGACCACACCGAGTGGAAATGAAGGACTTTGAATATTTCATGAAACTCAACAACACCATCAATTCCGGTTTGCAACGAATGGGGGCGGCGAATTCATACAAAAGTACGTAATCTGTGCAATTATTGTTTATTGAACAATTTTAAAATAAAAAACCCGATTTTATACACTTGGTAGTGGATTGTAGCCTTTCTTACAGTCTGTTAAGAATATGTGGAGACATATTATACAAAATCATAAACAAATGATAGTTTGCTCAATTCTGAATCTACAAATTGTGGTTAAGGAATTTCTAATGCACTAAATCCAAAACACTTTAAAAAATTAAAATAGGATAACAGTATTTGGAAATTTGTGATATTTGAATTACTGGATCCTAGAGTGTTCTGTTTGATCTAGTTTCTATGAATTTTTTCTAAATAAGAATAATGGGGATTTTTTTTATTATCTGACGGGTTTGCGCCGGGGGTCTTCAGATTTTCCCCAAAATTGAAAATTTGGTTCATTTTTGCGACTTAAAAACACATGTATTTTTTCAGATTTCTTACATTTTTATTTTTTGAGTTAGCTTCGGTTAGATTTTTTTGTCAATAAAAAATAACCATTTTTCAAAGCTACATAACTCTGTTATTTGTCAACGGAAATTATAAAATAGCACATCAAAATGCATTGAAATTTTATCAGCTTTCCAAATAAAATAGCTTAAAAAATATAAATAAAGACCTTGAATATGAAAAGTTGTAAATAAACTTTAAATGGCGTCTAAAAGTACCGTTTGCACCACCGAATATTTTGCAAAAAATACCATTGAATAGTTCAATTTATGATGCAACTTTCATTTGAAGACACCAAAGAGGGCCATCAACTCCTTAAAGAGTTATGAAAGCAATAATGACGATAAATTTCTTTTTTGCGACGAAAACAAACAATGGTCGAACAACTGCACTCACATATGGAGGTAGCGCGCCCTTCTAACAACATGGAAACAAAAGAACTTATCAAAGGTAAAGGCAGGTAAAAAACACTATTTTTGTAGACTGCCTCTACTCGCATAACAGTCCCATATGAATTTTCGTCATTTTAGGTCAACATAGGGATTCAAAATAAAACACAAAAAAAAAGAGGTTTTGTTCTACAAATTTCGAAAAAAATATCAATTTGTGGCTGTCCTATATAAAATTTTCAATTTTGGGGAAAATCTTAAGACCCCCGGCGCAAATTGTCAGATAATAAAAAAAAATCCCCTGATCTTATAAGTAAAGTACTCTTTCTGGAACCACAGCATATGGTAACTTAAAAACAAAAATTAAGAAAACAATTAAAAACATATACCCAACGATGTGTTTCAAATAATTTAACATTTGTCCGGATTGACCACTGAAGTGAAAATGAGTACATTGAAAACATAATAGGGTAAAATTACAATCGTTGGAGTAAAATACGATGCGGCAACGTAGGGTCTAAAAATCGATCGAATTAAAGTTGAACAAATTGACATCACCAACAAAAACGACGGAAATAACAAAAATGGCTACATTGATAAAATTGACCTAATTTGAAAAATTGATAAAATTGACAAAATTGACAAAGTAGACCAAGTAGACAAAATTGACAAAATTTATAAAATTGACAAAATTAAAAAAATTGACTAAACGGACAGAAATAAAAAAAAATGCCAAAATTGACTAAATTGACAAAATTGACAAAATTGACAAAATTGACAAAATTGACAAAATTGACAAAATTGACAAAATTGACAAAATTGACAAAATTGACAAAATTGACAAAATTGACAAAATTGACAAAATTGACAAAATTGACAAAATTGACAAAATTGACAAAATTGACAAAATTGACAAAATTGACAAAATTGACAAAATTGACAAAATTGACAAAATTGACAAAATTGACAAAATTGACAAAATTGACAAAATTGACAAAATTGACAAAATTGACAAAATTGACAAAATTGACAAAATTGACAAAATTGACAAAATTGACAAAATTGACAAAATTGACAAAATTGACAAAATTGACAAAATTGACAAAATTGACAAAATTGACAAAATTGACAAAATTGACAAAATTGACAAAATTGACAAAATTGACAAAATTGACAAAATTGACAAAATTGACAAAATTGACAAAATTGACAAAATTGACAAAATTGACAAAATTGACAAAATTGACAAAATTGACAAAATTGACAAAATTGACAAAATTGACAAAATTGACAAAATTGACAAAATTGACAAAATTGACAAAATTGACAAAATTGACAAAATTGACAAAATTGACAAGATTGACAAAATTGACAAAATTGAAAAAATTGCCAAAATTGACAAAATTATTGTAATTTTTGTGATTTTCGTTATTTTTGTAATTTTTGCCATTTTTGTATTTTTTGTCATTGTTGTCATCGAATTTATTGTTGTCATTTTTATCAATTTTGACATTTTGGTCATTTTTGTCTTTTTGTCTTTCTGTATTTTTTGTCATTTTTGTAATTTTTGTAATTTTTGTAATTTTTTTAATTTTGTAATTTTTGTCATTTTTGTTATTTGTGTAATATTTGTAATTTTTGTAATTTTTGTAATTTTTCTATTTTTAATATTTTTGCAATTTTTGTAATTTTTGTAATTTTTGTAATTTTTGTAATTTTTGTAATTTTTGTAATTTTTGTAATTTTTGTAATTTTTGTAATTTTTGTAATTTTTGTAATTTTTGTAATTTTTGTAATTTTTGTAATTTTTGTAATTTTTGTAATTTTTGTAATTTTTGTAATTTTTGTCATTTTTGTTTTTTTTTGTAATTTTTGTAATTTTTTTTTGTAATTTTTGTAATTTTTTTTTGTCATTTTTGTTTTTTTTTGTAATTTTTGTCATTTTTTTATGTAATTTTTGTAATTTTTGTAATTTTTGTAATTTTTGTAATTTTTGTAATTTTTGAAATTTTTGTAATTTTTGTCATTTTTGTAATTTTTGTTATTTCTGTAATTTTGGTTTTTTTCGATATTTTTTTATTTTTTTCAATTTGTTTAATTTTTGTAATTTTTGTATTTTTTTTCAATAAGTGTATTTTTTGTAATTTTTGTAATTTTTGTAATTTTTGCATTTTTTGTAATTTTTGTAATTTTTGTTGTTTATGTTATCTTCATAATTTGTTTAATTTTTGTAATTTTTGTAATTTTTGTTATTTTGGTAGTTTTTGTAAATTTTGTAATTTTTGTAATTTTGGTCATTTTTGTAATTTTTGTAATATTTGTAATTTTTGTAATTTTTGTAAATTTTGTAAATTTTGTAATTTTTGTAATTTTTGTAATTTTTTAATTTTTGTTATATTTGTTATTTTTGTAATTTTTGTAATTTTTGTGGTTTTTGTAAATTTTGTAATTTTTTCATTTTTGTAGTTTTTGTAGTTTTTGTAATTTTCGTAATTTTTGTAATTTTTGTAATTTTTGTAATTTTTGTAATTTTTGTAATTTTTGTAATTTTTGTAATTTTTGTAATTTTTGTAATTTTTGTAATTTTTGTAATTTTTGTAATTTTTGTGATTTTTGTAATTTTTGTAATTTTTGTAATTTTTGTAATTTTTGAAATTTTTGTAATTTTTGTAATTTTTGTAATTTTTGTAATTTTTGTAATTTTTGTAATTTTTGTAATTTTTGTAATTTTTGTAATTTTTGTAATTTTTGTAATTTTTGTAATTTTTGTAATTTTTGTAATTTTTGTAATTTTTTTAATTTTTGTAATTTTTGTAATTTTTGTAATTTTTGTAATTTTTGTAATTTTTGTAATTTTTGTTATTTTTGTAATTTTTGTAATTTTTGCAATATTTGTCATTTTTGTAATTTTTGTAATTTTTGTAATTTTTGTAATTTTTGTAATTTTTGTAATTTTTGTAATTTTTGTAATTTTTGTAATTTTTGGTAATTTTTGTTATTTTTGTAATTTTTGTAATTTTTGTAATTTTTGTAATTTTTGTAATTTTTGTAATTTTTGTAATTTTTGTAATTTTTTTAATTTTTGTAATTTTTGTAATTTTTGTAATTTTTGTAATTTTTGTAATTTCTGTAATTTCTGTAATTTTTTACATTTTTGTAATCTTTTTAATTTTTGTAATTTTTGTAATTTTTGTATTTTTTGTAATTTTTGTTATTTTTGTAATTTTTGTAATTTTAAATTTTTGTATTTTTTGTATTTTTTTTAATTTTTGTAATATTTGTAATTTTTGTCATTTTTGTAGTTTTTGTAATTTTTGTAATTTTTGTAATTTTTGTAATTTTTGTAATTTTTGTAATTTTTGTAATTTTTGTAATTTTTGTAATTTTTGTAATTTTTGTAATTTTTGTAATTTTTGTAATTTTTGTAATTTTTGTAATTTTTGTAATTTTTGTAATTTTTGTAATTTTTGTAATTTTTGTAATTTTTGTAATTTTTGTATCTTTTGTTATTTTTGTAATTTTTGTAATTTTTGTAATTTTTGTATTTTTTTTAATTTTTGCAATTTTTGTTATTTTTTAATTTCTGTAATTTTGGAATGTTTGTAGTTTTTGTTTCTTTTTTTGTAATTTTTGTAATTTTTGTAACTTTTGTATTTTTACAATTTTTGTGATTTTTGTTATTTTTGTAATTTTAGAAATTTTTGTAATTTTTGTAATTTTTGTAATTTTTGTAATTTTTGTAATTTTTGTAATTTTTGTAATTTTTGTAATTTTTGTAATTTTTGTAATTTTTGTAATTTTTGTAATTTTTGTAATTTTTGTAATTTTTGTAATTTTTGTAATTTTTGTAATTTTTGTAATTTTTGTAATTTTTGTAAGTGTTGTAATTTTTGTAATTTTTGTAATTTTTGTAATTTTTGTAATTTCTGTAATTTTTGTAATTTTTGTTATTTTTGTAATTTTTGTAATATTTGTAATTTTTGTAATTTTTGTAATTTTTGTAATTTTTGTAATTTTTGTAATTTTTGTAATTTTTGTAATTTTTGTAATTTTTGTAATTTTTGTAATTTTTGTAATTTTTGTAATTTTTGTAATTTTTGTAATTTTTGTAATTTTTGTAATTTTTGTAATTTTTGTAATTTTTGTAATTTTTGTAATTTTTGTAATTTTTGTAATTTTTGTAATTTTTGTAATTTTTGTAATTTTTGTAATTTTTGTAATTTTTGTAATTTTTGTAATTTTTTAATTTTTGTAATTTTTGTAATTTTTGTAATTTTTGTAATTTTTGTAATTTTTGTAATTTTTGTAATTTTTGTAATTTTTGTAATTTTTGTAATTTTTGTAATTTTTGTAATTTTTGTAATTTTTGTAATTTTTGTAATTTTTGTTATTTTTGTAATTTTTGTAATTTTTGTAATTTTTGTAATTTTTGTAATTTTTGTAATTTTTGCAATTTTTGCAATTTTTGTAATTTTTGTAATTTTTGTAATTTTTGTAATTTTTGTAATTTTTGTAATTTTTGTAATTTTTGTAATTTTTGTAATTTTTGTAATTTTTGTAATTTTTGTAATTTTTGTAATTTTTGTAATTTTTGTAATTTTTGTAATTTTTGTAATTTTTGTAATTTTTGTCATTTTTGTATCTTTTGTAATTTTTGTAATTTTTTTTTGTAATTTTTGTAATTTTTGTAATTTTTGTAATTTTTGTAATTTTTGTAATTTTTGTAATTTTTGTAATTTTTGTAATTTTTGTAATTTTTGTAATTTTTGTAACTTTTGTAATTTTTGTAATTTTTGTAATTTTTGTAATTTTTGAAATTTTTGTAATTTTTGTAATTTTTGTAATTTTTGTAATTTTTGTAATTTTTGTAATTTTTGTAATTTTTGTAATTTTTGTAATTTTTTTAATTTTTGTAATTTTTGTAATTTTTGTAATTTTTGTAATTTTTGTAATTTTTGTAATTTTTGTAATTTTTGTAATTTTTGTAATTTTTGTAATTTTTGTAATTTTTGTAATTTTTGTAATTTTTGTAATTTTTGTAATTTTTGTAATTTTTGTAATTTTTGTAATTTTTGTAATTTTTGAAATTTTTGTAATTTTTGTAATTTTTGTAATTTTTGTAATTTTTGTAATTTTTGTAATTTTTGTAATTTTTGTAATTTTTGTAATTTTTGTAATTTTTGTAATTTTTGTAATTTTTGTAATTTTTGTAATTTTTGTAATTTTTGTAATTTTTGTAATTTTTGTAATTTTTGTAATTTTTGTAATTTTTGTAATTTTTGTAATTTTTGTAATTTTTGTAATTTTTGTAATTTTTGTAATTTTTGTAATTTTTGTAATTTTTGTAATTTTTGTAATTTTTGTAATTTTTGTAATTTTTGTAATTTTTGTAATTTTTGTAATTTTTGTAATTTTTGTAATTTTTGTAATTTTTGTAATTTTTGTAATTTTTGTAATTTTTGTAATTTTTGTAATTTTTGTAATTTTTGTAATTTTTGTAATTTTTGTAATTTTTGTAATTTTTGTAATTTTTGTAATTTTTGTAATTTTTGTAATTTTTGTAATTTTTGTAATTTTTGTAATTTTTGTAATTTTTGTAATTTTTGTAATTTTTGTAATTTTTGTAATTTTTGTAATTTTTGTAATTTTTGTAATTTTTGTAATTTTTGTAATTTTTGATATTTTTGTTGTTTTTGTAATTTTTGTAATTTTTGTAATTTTTGTCATTTTTGTAATTTTTGTAATTTTTGTAATTTTTGTAATTTTTGTAATTTTTGTAATTTTTGTGATTTTTGTAATTTTTGTAATTTTTGTAATTTTTGTAATTTTTTTAATTTTTGTAATTTTTGTAATTTTTGTAATTTTTGTAATTTTTGTAATTTTTGTAATTTTTGTAATTTTTGTAATTTTTGTAATTTTTGTAATTTTTGTAATTTTTGTAATTTTTGTAATTTTTGTAATTTTTGTAATTTTTGTAATTTTTGTAATTTTTGTAATTTTTGTAATTTTTGTAATTTTTGTAATTTTTGTAATTTTTGTAATTTTTGTAATTTTTGTAATTTTTGTAATTTTTGTAATTTTTGTAATTTTTGTAATTTTTGTAATTTTTGTAATTTTTGATATTTTTGTTGTTTTTGTAATTTTTGTAATTTTTGTAATTTTTGTCATTTTTGTAATTTTTGTAATTTTTGTAATTTTTGTAATTTTTGTAATTTTTGTAATTTTTGTGATTTTTGTAATTTTTGTAATTTTTGTAATTTTTGTAATTTTTGTAATTTTTGTAATTTTTGTAATTTTTGTAATTTTTGTAATTTTTGTAATTTTTGTAATTTTTGTAATTTTTGTAATTTTTGTAATTTTTGTAATTTTTGTAATTTTTGTAATTTTTGTAATTTTTGTTATTTTTGTTATTTTTGTTACTTTTGTAATTTTTTTTAATTTTTGTAATTTTTGTAATTTTTGTGATTTTTGTAATTTTTGTAATTTTTGTTATTTTTGTAATTTTTGTAATTTTTGTAATTTTTGTAATTTTTGTAATTTTTGTAATTTTTGTAATTTTTGTAATTTTTGTAATTTTTGTAATTTATATAATTTTTGTAATTTTTGTAATTTTTGTAATTTTTGTAATTTTTGTAATTTTTGTAATTTTTGTAATTTTTGTAATTTTTGTAATTTTTGTAATTTTTGTAATTTTTGTAATTTTTGTAATTTTTGTAATTATTGTAATTTTTGTAATTTTTGTAATTTTTGTAATTTTTGTAATTTTTGTAATTTTTGTAATTTTTGTAATTTTTGTAATTTTTGTAATTTTTGTAATTTTTGTAATTTTTGTAATTTTTGTAATTTTTGTAATTTTTGTAATTTTTGTAATTTTTGTAATTTTTGTATTTTTTGTAATTTTTGTAATTTTTATAATTTTTATAATTTTTGTAATTTTTGTAATTTTTGTAATTTTTGTAATTTTTGTAATTTTTGTAATTTTTGTAATTTTTGTAATTTTTGTTATTTTTGTTATTTTTGTAATTTTTGTAATTTTTGTAATTTTTGTAATTTTTGTAATTTTTGTAATTTTTGTAATTTTTGTAATTTTTGTAATTTTTGTAATTTTTGTAATTTTTGTAATTTTTGTAATTTTTGTAATTTTTGTAATTTTTGTAATTTTTGTAATTTTTGTAATTTTTGTAATTTTTGTAATTTTTGTAATTTTTTGTAATTTTTGTAATTTTTGTAATTTTTGTAATTTTTGTAATTTTTGTAATTTTTGTAATTTTTGTAATTTTTGTTATTTTTGTAATTTTTGTAATTTTTTTAATTTTTGTAATTTTTGTCAGAGATATTTTTTTTCGTTAGAGTTCTTGGAGTGTCTAAATTATTGAAAATTTCCTCATTTTGGTAAACTTTTGAAAAAAGTCTGCAAGAGTTGCTTTAAATTATCTGGATAAACTAGCAGACCCGGTAAACTTCGTCTTACTATGTTAAACTTGGCGTCAATTAAATTTTTTTTTCGCTGTTTGGCTTAAAAACAACATCAAGTCTTGAGTTGTTAATCGTATCGCTTTCTTGAACATGTCCTAGCTTTTTAACATATCAATCTTTTCCGTTTGCTCGAATTGTCCCGCTCAATTATATCGGAATCAAATCTAGGAATTTTAACTCAATTCCACGGGTCTTTTCATAAATTATTTAAAAATTCTCTCCTATCAATTTTACATGCATAATACATGAATCCTTTTCGTTTACTTTTCTTTGATTCGGATGCTTTGAATATTGGCGAATGAAATCAGGTAAGCTTCCCGTTGCAAATTCGATTTTTTCAGCACTCAACGCGTTGCAACGTTACTATCAAACTTGGCAAGCCTCTTGCTTAAAAAAAATCTACTCTTTATAACTTGTTCCATAAATAACATATGTGATTATATCTATGTTTTAATTATTGTATACCATTTAGTTGATTTTCTCCGCTTTGCTCGAGTTCACTTTAAGGTTTAAATCGAAATCAAAAGTTTATGATTTATTGGAATTCATTGCATATGAAACTTTATGGAAGAAGAATTTTTAATATCGGGACAATTTATGGAGTTTTGCCCAATATTCTGCCTAACGCAGCACTTTTAGCTCCCGAGTAGTTTTTGATGGTATATTTTTTTAGAACTGAAGAAATAAAAACATTAGATAAGATTTTTTACAAACCATTTTCAAGCAGCTTCGCTTTCCTCGCCTTTGGAAGCAGTGGTTTTTTATTTCCATATTTTCATCAAAATCATGTTCAAAAAAAAAGTTCGCCCTTTTTTTTTATTTGTTCGAGCAAAAAATGCAAATTAAATCAAGAAGACTTTATTTATTGGGTTAATGTTCAAAGGAATTGAATTTGGTTATGAAAGGAGAAAATTTATGTTTAATTTTTTTGTTATTCAACCGTATTAAAGCATTTTTATTTTCATTTTTTCCTTATAGACATACCTGCCAATTTAAACCATTGTTGTCTGATTTAAAATTTTCCTAAACAGTGTTGAAGGTGATTTGCGATTCTATTTAAGATAATGTGATGTTTTCAAGATTCAATAACATTTAATTGGAATGCAGGTTTTGAAAAATTAAATACATAAAAAAGAACTAATCTTTTAAGGCTACGATCATTCATTCTTTTTTCTGGAAATTTTCATGTACATTCACCTCGAAATTTACCTCGACATTTAAAAATTTTAAATATCCGCTTCAAATTTAACACTCGGGATACCCTATCTGACTATTTTAGAGAAAAATTGGTATATGTTTCATGGCTAAAAGGCGTGTTGCCACTTGTTTCACCGTGTGAAATAACAGGAGTTAATATTATTTTCAACACTTTTAGGTCATAATAAAAACTTATCAAAAAAAAATTCTGCTTCTGCTATCAAAAAAATTATGCTTCTGGAAAATCAATCACAAAAAAAATTTACAACAAACAATCGGATCTAAAGTCTCTTCTATGTAGTCAAAATTTGTTAAACAAAAACACACATTTATGTTAAGTACGTACTTGAATTCTGTGTAAACAAACAGGGAACCTGTAAACAGTTTTTTGGTGAACGATTTAAAAAAACAGTTAAGTTTATTTAGTCAGATTGTGTATTTGGGCCCAACCATTTATAAATTAAGAAACCATGCATACATTTTTTTGTAAATGTTGAACGTTTGCAATTCTTTGCATTCGGCCTTAAATGAACATCAATCCTATATAATCTATTTTAAAGGACAGGTTCTTGTTCAGTTCATGTGTCTGTTCATTTGCAACGGATTTAGTGGTTTTGTTCTATAAAATTAAAGGCGCTTGATACAACTTCTGTGAAGCACATTTGTACATGTTCGAAAAATATTTCTAGCGAATTGGATTATAAACCAAATCTTTCCATTTTTCTTTTTGCAAATGTCCGCAAAGAGTCATACCATTATTTCATACGCATCAGTACTAAATTCATATTATTCAGACAACAATTCCTTCTTTAAATAACACGAATTAAAGTTTTAATTTTTTCATATCGTTTAAATGGTTTTGATTTGATCGGCAAAATATCAATCTGGATCAAATGTAAGCGTCATTCTTTACTGTGTGCTGTACAAATGATCTAGGAATCAAGAAGAAAAAACACATCTAGGCTTCATATGGCCACCACATGCATTGAAATTATACTTGGTTGACTTGGCTATGCCATAGTTACTAACCTCCTACGACGCTTGCTCGCGACGCCTCGACCATGGAGACGAAAAACAAACCGCCTGGCGCCGAAAAGAAAGAAAATCTCGATAAAATTGAAGGCCATGACTTTAATTTGATTCAATTTATTACAAATTTAATGATTACGGACAATTGATGCGACTTTTTGTTGTTTTTATTCGATATAAACCGATTCGCATGCCCACAGAATATTCTAAAAATAATATCATTTGAATCGGTTGGGTCATTCCGGAGGAGTAGTACTACAAACACCGTTACAAGAGAATTTTATATAATAGAATATGATTGTTGATTTGAAGAGAAAATGTAAAATTTTAACACAAAACTTTTGAATAGAAGTTCTAGACCACCTAGTGATTATTTTTCGCAAATAGTGCCTTCGATAGGAAAGCGTTTACAGTAGTAAAAACTTTTTAGACATGCCGGAATTTAATTGAAGCTGCCAGAAAAAGACGTCAAGCCATACATAAAAATTATATGCATTTATTTCTTGAAACTTGACTTCTTGTTCTACAATAACGTGTCGCTACTAATAGTCTGTAAGGTTCCTTCAAAACTGTAATAAACTTTATAAGACCTTAGATGTTTTAAAACGGTTTTATGATTTTTCATACTTTAAATAGATCTCTGTGTCAGAAAAAATCTAATGGAATTTCTGAGAGTCAAGAATACAGTTTTAAAGATCATCACTTTTAAAGATCATAAAGAATTTAACTTTCCCTACGTAACAACTTAGATTCATGATAATATAAAGATTTGGAGATAGACAAACCGGAAAGATACACCGGTTCAAATGTTTTTGCTATCAATCAGTCAAAATAATACTCACTTGGGTGGCGTTACGTTCGTCAAGCTGAAGAGGTTCGATCGCACCGAACGTAGGCTTGCCAGAATTTGCGCAAATGGTGTAACGATTAGATCTTCCACATGTCTGTAGATTGGTTACGATTTTCATCCGTCCGTTCGTTCGTTCGTTTTCATTTGACGTTGTAATGCAAGAGACGGGCACGAGATGGCGAGATGACGTCACACAGCCACAAATCCGAAATCCGCAACCACAGCACCGCACAGTGGGATGACACATATACAGTATTTGATGTACATTATACACATGCCAAGGGGGGTCGGTCGTCGGTTGATGATGATGACGTCGGTTTTATCAAGGATCAGAAACCAGAACCAGGACCACGGGACCAGCGGGCAGCGGCCGAGAAACGCGACGACGAGGGTAAAATGGGAAGGAAGAAACGGATTAGCAAGTTTTGCGATTTCGAGATACGATTCGATATGATGGAAATAATAAAAGTGTGATGCTGATAAGTGTGACTTGAACGAAGGGCAAGATGAAGTTGATGACGATGACGATGAGGATGATGATGTTGATAATGATGCTGATGGTGATCTGCCAGTGAAGCGATATGCGGTGAAGTAAAACGAGTCTAGCAGTGGTAAGTATGCAGCTTAGATATGTGTATGCGGTTTTTTTTGTGTGATGGAAATGAACAGCTGACAATTTCCGATGAAGGCTACAACTTGCAAATGTAGCCATATGGTGAACGTTAGTTGGATTTTGCCTAAGGCACAATCATCGCAAAATGTGTGAAAGCACACTTCTTTTGGCAGACATTTCGGTTGCAAGCGGATTGACAGATTGCTAACGGCTGAGAAGGAAAAAAATCGACAGAATCGGATCAGAGTTAACATCTGATGTTATAGTATTATAGTAGGTAACAGTTCAAGTTGTCTAGTGCGGATAAGGCTTAACGGTGTTATATGTAAATATATAAAGGAAATTTTGAGAAAAGTGAAAAATTATCTCCTCCAGATCTCTGCATTAGGGTGTGTCCAGTTGCAACTTTTTTCGATTTTCAAAAAGCGTGTAGTCTAAAGTAATTCCTTTTAGGTCAAAACGAACGACAGAATTTTTGCTGATTTTAAAAATGATGTTAAGATACCAGGGTTCTGATTTGAAATTTTCTATGGAAAACGCGAAATTCTGTTCGGAGTTCGGAGAATGTAACTTTTTTTTTAAAATTTTTCTAGAATATTTTGTTCTTACGCGTTGCTTATGAAATTCCAATATATGAAGCTTACTGGAAAAATCTCTGGCTATAGCCAAAGATTATATTTAACTTGTTGTAACTTCGCTAAAGACGGCAAAGCAGTAGGAGTAGCGAAAAAATAGTCATAACGTCCCAAACAGAGCATTTTTCTTCATGAAAGTAATCTAGCGAAGCTGCTAAATTTTTCGACCCATTTTCAAAAACATAGGTTTGACAAGAATGCTATTGAATTTAGAGTCTTGAAATGTTCTGATGCAATGACCTACATTCAATTCTCTATCATCATACCAGATGCAACGGATCTGCAAAAAATGAACTAAAAATTAGTTTGAGCTGTCTTTTTTACTTACTATTATTTGTTCAAATCCCATTTTAAATAAGGTTTGGCCATTTCTAATAGCGCAGCTCGATTGATTCGAACAAATTCTTGCGTTTTTTTTCCAAAGCAGTAAACCTTATCTGGGGCCACCAATACCTTCCTAACTTTCTCCCGTCAACTCAAAACTGCATTCTGTCTTCAATAGAAATAATTATAGAAAATACCATGTTTTTGTAGATATTCTTCAGTGTAGCCAGTTACTTCAACAGCTAGTTCAGAAAGTTTTTATTTATAATTTTCAATTTTCTTCGAAATTTATTGTTTTATGCCAAACATTTTTGGTCAAAAATATTTATTTATTTATTTATTATTTCACCTTCGACTATGTCGCACAGATGTGTACTTATTAACTAATCCTTAATCTAAATGAACACTTGCTTAAATTAAAGTCGAAAAGGTGGTAAACATTATTAAAGTGGCGACATGAATTTTCCAGAGGGTTATTAAGGTCATATTGTGTACGATGAGTTGGGAGTCTTAGGCTTAGGCTTAGGGAGTCTTGTTTAATTGAAGTTTTTAGGAACAACTATTGATCAAAATTTTAAAATATGCTCGTGTATTTTGTTTGCAAATCTCCAAAAAAAAGTTGTTCTAGACCCCCCGATCGATTTTTTCGTGAATAGTGCGTTGGATAGAGGAGAGTCTCCTCTATCATGTGCAGGGAAGCGAATTGAGAAGAACTGATAATGATAACTGATTTGTCACTTGTGTAACACATAGCGTTAAATATGAGAACGCGATGACTTCACATCTGTTTCCAATGTCGATCAAGATAACTCGTCCGAAATTGTTTTCTCTCAGTCAGTTTTAGGTCTGAGAATATTCTTCGACAAACCTGGAATCGAGCAAGAGAACAAACGCAAATAGAGTGCGTTTTCCAGCTATTTGCGTCCATTCTGACTCTCCGCGCCTTTAACTTTATGCAAAATACTGATAAATTTTCATTCGTCCGGGAGCGAGAAGTTATACTGAACGTTTAAAGAGAAGATAAATTTGAATCGGAATCCACATCTTATCGAGAGCAAAATTGAAATCGAAAAGTGTTCCTATTCAAAATCAAGTTTTAAATACTCAAATTGAATCTGTGAAATGTAATTTGGAGAGAGCTGTTAGCTGTTATTTCCAAAATCATAGAAAAATGTATGACTTCACAGAATTTTGAGAAAAAAATTATCAAAGAATCTAAGAAAATACTCACAAATTTCACAGATTTTTTTAAAAATTCCGGTGGTTCCAAAACTATAAAGCTTGCTTCATTTAGCATTGGAACAAACTTTTGCTCATACTGTGGCGCTCCTGGTGGACAAATTTGGATGTTCTTGGCACCCACGTATGTATTTTTGACATTCCGCAAATCGACTGTATTTTGAAAACAATCAACATGGAAGCAGAAAAAAGGGAAAAATTCTGCACAGTTTTTTTTTTTTTGAAAATCCATTATTTATGTTCTGCATAGCTCAACAGCTGAAATTGCCCAGGTGCATTATCAAACGGTATTAGGAAACATTGGCGACGATTCGGAAGCCTCAAGTCAATCGTCGTAGTGGAACTGTCGACCGGAAACTGCGTGGTAAGATTTTGAAGACGATTAGGAGGAATTCCAATCTGTAGGACCGTGATTTGGCCAGAAAATTCGGTGCTACCCATAGTACCGTGAAGAGCATTCGACTCCGGGAAGGAATCAAGTCGTATCGAGCTATCAAACAGCCAAACCGGACAATAAAAACAGAATAGTGTGGCCAAAATCCGTGCTCGGAAGCTATACGACCAGGTGCTGACCAAGTTCGCGGGTGTCTTTTGATGGACGATGAAACCTATGTCCAGGCTGACTTCGGGCAAACTCCAGGTGAAAAATTTAACTTGGCAACTTGGCAAAGTATGAAGAAAATGCTACAATTCTATGAAAAAAGATCTGGAATCTAATAAAAAATAACTGATATACAGGCAATTGATTTTGTTCCAATTCTAAATGAAGCGAGCTTTAATTTTTAATGTTAACATAAATTTTCGATTTTTTTCTTTGAATCGTAAATAGAGTAGGCTACGCTTGTTAGTGACGGGTGTGTTTATATAAGGCAGCAAAAATTAAAAAAAAAAGGAAATTTTGAAAACTCTTGAAATTGTATTCGGATGCAACGCCAAATTTATAAATAGTGTTCACAGAACCTGACCATCGTATTCCGGAATAGATTAAAAAAATGGTCGCAATTGGAACAAAATGGTCCTTCTAGACGATGGCTTACTGGTTTGAAAAGACATCGGAATACGGAACAAAGCTAAGTACTTTTATTATTGTTGTCGGTAAACCGATTACATGAAATTATTTTTTAACAAATTTGTCAAGTTAAGTACTTGTTGTGAAAAATTTAGAAATGAGATAAAACTCTATAGACACACAGTACATAAAAATGGTCTCTAACATTGTCTTGTGAATCTATTTATACATTCATCTCATGGAATTGTGTACAACAATGTACAGCTATATTTAAAGAAAATTCTTTTGATTGAATTTTGTGAAAAATCAGAGTTTCTATATCATTGAGAATCTGATAATTTAAAATGTCAGTATAGAATCTCGGTCAGGCCGAGTTTTTTCAAGAAAATTAATTCACTTGCTCCCGACTTTCTGGACAATGATTACTTTTGAGTCGAACTTACAATTCTTCAAGTGGTTTTTCTTTGAACGGTGAGAATCGATGAATATTTGGCATTTGTTAATAACAGGGTGCAAATGATGAGTGATTTTTTTCAGTAAACCACACTTTTTCCAGTTTCAAGTCGTAGATGGCAGCACTATCTTGCAATTAAAACTAAATTAAGTTCCAAAACAGATTTGTTGGAGTTCAAATCATTACAATAATACTGCTAGCCGTCTGGTCCATCAAGCTCCATTGGAAAGTACATAATTATTCTGATTATCGGTCCAAGAAATTCACTTTTAGTGACCTTGATACAATTAAAATTTTTTGATTAAGTGATCTAAGAATTTCCAAGGCGTTCACACGGTACCAAGTGCTTATTTCTTGGCCGTCATCCAGCACACCTGAATTAATCGCGGATATTCGAAAATGGGCATCAATTCGGTTTAATTTTTGGATTAGAATTCAGTTGCAAATCTATGTTTCATCATTTTGCATTATACGAATGAATGTTACTGAAGAAATCAAGCAGATTGATAAAGTATTATAGCTCAAATATCAAATTTCTTAACGCTAGAGGAGCATCTCTTAAAACCCCCTTTTAAAACCCTCGAAAACCTTTGGAATTCTAAAAAACTAATGAAAATGCAGTTATCTATTCAAATAATTCGTAGAAGCATTATTATTCACTTTTAAAGAGTAAATTTTTAGAAAGAATCTTGTTTTTGTTGAAAAACACAAGTGGTACTGTTCTTATTTCGCACCCTTTTTTTCTTTTCATATTTTTGGTCCTTAACGCCAATTGCTACTTCCAAAAAAAGTAAACTTATACTTGATTTATCCGTTAAACAATTAAAATAACTGTAGAAAAAATTTTTGGTGATTATCAATCATTCATATTTTAACAAGCAAAACACATAATGGTACTATTCTGATTTCGCTAACTGTATCTCACTTGAATCTCAACCGATTTTTACAAAATTTAAAGTTTTGGAAACCTCGTATTGTAAGTCAAATATGTTTTTGCAGTTTTCAGGAAAGCTGAAGTTAGAAGGTTTTTCTCCGACTTCTCTGTTGAATTCTTGAATGATTGATACAAGTTTTGATAAATTTCATCTTCAAATCGTACAGAGACCAAGAAAAAACCTCAACTCTTACATAGAACAAAGATTCAAATGTGATCATTCTGGAAAAAGCTTCGTGGGCCACAAAAAACAGCCGCGGGCAACCCATGCTCTAGACCCAATCTCAACTTGGCACGACAGACGGTGCTGAGAGGAGATTCCACTTGTTGACAACATTCCGAGATGAGGCAGTCTTCTTACTGGCACAGGCACGCACGACTTCCCAGTCCAAAGTTTTGTCCACCAGACCCGCTTTCCGCCAAAATTTTTTTGTCCAAGAAGCTGCTCTCCTCTCCACACTTCCGAATCGCATTTCAAACCGCTGCAATGCTTACTTCTTCCATTTTAACTATCTGACTCAGCGAAATGTTGTGTTGTGGAGATACAACATTTTTGCACAATATGTTTTTGATTTTCCTTGGCAAATGGTTCTCATCCTCA
This sequence comes from Uranotaenia lowii, assembly GCF_029784155.1. Classification (NCBI taxonomy): domain Eukaryota; kingdom Metazoa; phylum Arthropoda; class Insecta; order Diptera; family Culicidae; genus Uranotaenia; species Uranotaenia lowii. Next base: position 92,252,934 of record NC_073691.1, read on the forward strand.
CGAAAATTATGAAAACTGGAGCTCACAATACACAGAGTTTTAAGATGAACTGTAACCAACAACACACAGTGGAAATCAGCTGTTTCAACGTCATACGAAATGGATAGGATTGAATCAAAATTGTGCTTAGACACAATTGGAAATCCGATATCTCTGTACCGGTAGAAAGTTATTTCCCTAAATTATACATGAATTTATGGCACGTGATCAACGATGAGTTCACCCGGACTGTATTTGCCTAGGAATTTGAGTGTGTAACAGGCCGCGATAGATATAATCAACGGTGGAGTTATCCTACTCACGCATACTCCATGGTTTGTGCAAGGGTAATAAAACTCCACCATAGGTAATGCCTTTTACTTCAAGGGCAGCAGCGGATGTAGGAAATGATCTTCTCTGCAGTTGATCTCGTAGAGAAAGCGGTACTTCAATGTCTTGAAATGTCGAGGTAGGACAACTTTTGGCGCCAGCAAATTCGTCTGAGTCGGTGAATGACAAATTATTCGTCAAGTATCATCCAAGTGGTTGCGTCAGAAGTCCTTTGAGTGTGATCGAGCGGCCAATGCACTCGCTAGGTGTGAAGAAGTTTGACGAGAGTAATGTGGTGTGTTACGGAGCCAGGAAAAGCTGTCCCTAGATAAGCGATTTCCGATTTGTGAAACAGATGTCGAGTCATCAGGACAGGTCAGACCCTAAGTCATTACGAAGCATTGGAAGCATCAAGTTTCATTGAGATCGTGTATGTATTTGTGCTCGTTTTTAAAAAAAAGTCAGTGTGGTCAGTGGTTCAAGCGTCAGTGTTAAAGCAAATGAGCATCGTGTAGTATCCATCAAAAAGATTTTTTTTTTGCAAAATCCGTCTCACACAAAATTTGCACCGATCGTCCATCCATATCGATCAAATATAACAGCAACAAGAAAGTTAATTATGGATAGGTCATTGAAAGAGAATAGCAGCGCACTAACGTCAAACGCGTAGTAGTAGTAGATCACATTGAACAACCATTTAGTGTGATGACATGATCAGATGATGAGCACGATAACATGAACAAGGTAGGAAACTATGCAGTGATACGTTGAAGTCGACCGTGTTGGCAGCCTGATTCGTTTTAGATTTCGAGTAGGTTGAGTGTGTTAAGTAAGATAGTGGGCAAAAGAGAAGTAGGTAGTGTGGTAGTAGTTTGTCTCAAACAAATAAAACCCTCCAACTACCGCAGATCAAGTTGGTGTTAACGAGGGTTGTCAGTACTTACGCTCGTTCCGTTGTGGTGATCGTTGGCGCCTCCACTTCTTTGATTCTAGAAAATTTATCAGTTCTGATCAGTTCGAGTTCGGAACATCGTCGGTGTTTTTTTTGGATTTTTTTTTGGTAAATTTTGGTGATGGTATTCAATAGAGTTGGTTGAACCAGGTTGATTGGTTTAGTTGGTAGTTTTTTTTTTGTTTTTTGGTTTGGGAGCATATTACACAGGTTGGTGTCGAATGCAGGGCAACAACATATGGGAAAGTAAAGAGACATACATTAGGTACTAGATAAGTAGATGAACACAAGACAATAAACAGATGATAGGTAGCATTCGCCTTGCATTGAACAAAATGAAGGAGAGTAACCAGCAAAAAGACAGTGTTGGTCCATCGAGGGATCTCCAGAGTTTTTTTTTTCGTTGGACAAGGTTTGTTTTGATTTGGGCAAGAGGCAACAAAAAATGTGACGATGCGCCAAAAAATACAAAATGCGCAATCGAAGCTATTGATTTTTTGTTTGTTTTGGGCGAGACTAGAATCGGAATCGGATCGGAATGATAGCAATACCTTTCACTGGCGATGCTGGAATTCCGAGACATCGACTTCGGCGACATCTCGAAATCGGAATCGGACCGATACAGGAAGGATTCTCGTCGCTGAGGTAGATTCTGCAGTACCAGTCCAGCGGCGGCTGCTGCTGCCGGAGATCCACCTTCCAGCGGTGATCGCGAACCCTGACCATTCTCTACGTCGAAGCTGCTGGACAGAAGGAAGAGAGAGATAACAAAGAACACGGAATTAGTTTTGGGTTAGGAGTTACGCATGGCGGCATGAATTTCTGACATGTGACAGTAGTGTATGGTATATGGGTTAGCGTTAGTTGTATAATACAGTTATTACGTTACATATGTTGTCATTGATTGATAACGTCATTACACAATGTGATTGTGGTTTGATGATTTTAATTACAATTTCCATAAATTCGAACACATTTTTCCAGTTGAATTCGAGTTTACTTAAATATTCGTTGAATATAAGATCAGTAGACGTTGAACTGTTTGAAATAATTGCAATTTTTACAAGTAACAGTAATCTACTATTACCAGCCTAATGACTGAATTCAATGTTGATCCTTATTGGTGGCAGACGTCCAGGCTTACTTAAATGATGTAGAAACGTTATTAAAATATGAATAAAAAAAATTGAACCAATACATGGTTTAATGTATTGAAAACAAAACTATGAAATTCTAAAGACCGCAACACCAGACCCCTGATGTGATTTTGCGGTGTATTCCATCATCAATTCCGACAGAGCCCTTGGATGCCTGTTTCTCAGTTTGTACCGGCTCAAGTTGTATCTGTATGTTGGTGGTAGACTTTCTGCCTCTGACCGCAACCAGGCCCCACCTGATCGCAATCGAGCCAAACCGAGCCGAGCCACTGATTTTATCGTCGTTGATAAACATCGAAATGGAATAATACAATCAGCTTACGGTTTCGTTCCTGTTGTTTCTTCCAGTCAGGCAGCAGCAGCTCGTGGCTGGTTAAGAATACGATACAGTTGGGTTGGGTTATGTATAGAGGTGTAGGTGGCATGGGATAAATATATTTTTCTTGTTGTTTGTGTCGTTCATAGGTGAACCCATCCGATGGGGACACATATTATTGTCCCGGGTACCCGGGAAAATGGGTTCGATTTTTTCCTTTCCACCGAAGACTTTGTTGTGATTTTCCAACCGGCTCAAGCAACCCTCTAGTCCCACTTATATTGGAGATTATCTTTGGAAATATGATATGATTTAGTAAACACATTTGTTTGGTAGCGGAAAGCGCTATTTTCGGAAACAAATGGATTCAATTGTTGATGTTTTATGTTGCTTGTTTGTTGGTTCGAAAATTTATCAAATTTTGTTCCTTCCGGTACGTTAAAGAGGGTACATCAGGGGCTTGATGGTTGAAAAAATCCCAAACAACCTACGAAGCATGACACTCACCACGTATAAATAGTAACTTTCATTTTCTCGATATTTGAATTGAATTTAGGAACTCTTAGTTATTTTGGATTTTTCTAAGTATGCCATGACATCGTGTATTCAAAGCTTGCTTAAATATCCAACTGATCAGTATGTCATGAAATTGTTTAGATGAAGTTTCACATGAGATGGTAGAAAATTTACCAGCAAATTAACCATCCACTGGTCAACGATTAAAAATCCAACGTCCCCAGTATAGTGAATAGAATCAGTCGAGTTTTATTCGAAGGTCTACCTAACACCAAATTTCGAATTTTGTTGCATGTGTTATCGCACCTTTATCTGAGTTAATTTGACATTTCGAAAAAATATGCAACTTCATGTGTAGCAACAGTTATTGTAAGTAAATTAAAATTAATTGAAACTACAGTATTTATCATAGATTCTAGATAAATTCTAGATAAAAAACTGGATGTTTTACGGAAATACGTTTCATGTTTTGGTTTAATAATCAGACAATTGTATATTGTTTTAAATAAAATGGAACGAAATGAATGATTGATTTGTGCTTCGAAGTCGGAATGTACTTTTTATCAAAATTTATTTACTAGAGGATTACGGGTGGAAAATATGATTGTCGTATGCAAACATTTGTTCAAATTTATACAACAGAAATCAGAGTTTTTGTTTCAAGTTTAAAAAACTGTTATTGCGTATCTTTTAATACAAAGACTTCTGAAATCTGTCACATTTAAGATTATCTACGAGAGCATTGCTATGAAGAATTTTGGGTAGGCTTTGGGAACTATGTCAAATATTACAGTTTGAATAAAATAAGTCCAAAATAAAAAAAAAATTATTTTAGTATAAATGTTAATGTTTAGAAAACGTTATATTTCGTCAGTTAAAAGTGTGATCAGTTGGTCAATCTTTGATAGAAAATTTTAATAAAAAGCATGAAAACAAAAAAAATAACCCATTAAATGGTTAAAGTGACAGTAAGCATGTAGCTAATATAAAAGAGTTATGAACGGTACTGTGTGCCAGAACCATAACATTTCAACGGTGACCAAAAAAGGCTCTTATCTCGAGCATTTTATGTTAGGCTGATTATTCCTGATTTTTATTCTCGAACTTCCTGAATTTTGGAAAAAAAATGTTGCAACCCTGCATATGACCGTGAGTTGCGGCAAACTTGAAGCAATCGAACATGTGCGCGCTCGGCTAAAATCCCGAGTCGATGGGTGGTGATCAGTGATGGCAACTTTTTTTTCAAAAAGTCTGGAAGATTTCAAAAAATTGTCTGGAAAAATCTGGTTAGAAAACTTTGTAGGTAAAGACCATTTTTTTGGTCGCCACATCAAAATTTTGCAGATTTTCTGTATGCTGTGTGACTGTGTACTGTGTAACAATCATAAATTGATAGCAAACACTTTTAACATGGCCGCATTAGGACATCGGGGGAATTTACATGGAGATACAGATAAAAGGGTTCAAGAGGTGTCTGAAATTAAAATCATAATTTCAAATCAAGATTGAAGAAACAAATTACAAAAATGAAATTCCAATTTAAAATTGACAATCAAAGTTACAATCAGAGCTAAAGTAGGAATTTTTAAATTTGTAATTCAAATGCGGCATTTCTTTAAAACACAAAAGCGTTCAAGTAATGAGTTGAAAATTAACAAAAGGAAAGACTTTGTATGCTGCAACTTCTCTAATTTTTTTTTTTTCAAAATAATACCTGATGATCCTATTTGCATGACGATTTTTTTCCACCTATCATTTATGTACTCACTCTCACTGACTCTCGCTCACTGATAATTACTGTATTTTTTTTTTTTTTTAATTTTGACAAATCTAAGGAAAATGTGTTTCTAGCCGTCGCACCCAGAAGTATTTTACCCAAAAACCTGACCAAAAGTCAAAATTTAAAAAAAAATTGCTTCTTGAATGCATATGGCACTATGTACCAGTAAGTTTTTCAACATTAATTTTTTTTTTTACGAACAACAGCAGCTGTCAACTCTTAAATATTTTTATCCACTGGAATTATACAACACACCGTATAAAAATTGCGTCACTGTTCAACATGTGATTACAGGTTTAAGAAGTGACTTAACAAGAAATTTTGAAATGGAGAATTTAAATGAATGTTAGAATGTTATATTTAAGGATACTTTGTTGCAAAAAAGTGATTCAGATACTGTACATGGAGCTCCAAAAACCGTTTATTTTGTTAATAGTTTTCAAAGCTTTTTGTTAAACAAGTGTTTTTGTTTATGTTCCCAGCAAGTCAAAGCAACACATTTTATATCATGTGAAAATTCATAACGTCATGAACCATGTACAGAAGAAAAAACTTCCGCATACTTCCGCACTCGTAATATTTTCAATGTTGAAGTTGAATTTTTTTTAAAATATATACTTTATTCGAATAAGTAAAAGAGGTGGAATATTTATTGTTGAGTAGATATTCCAGATTCTCCGGATCGATTTGGACATGCCCGGGGTTTCAAATTGAAGTGGACAAGTAAACCGAATTACGGTCTGAATCAAACAGAAAACTCAAATTGGGCTTAATTTTATATAGGTACAGCTAGCTTTATCTTAACTGTTTATTTAGGCGTTCGAAAAAACAATTTGAAATTTCAAATGTTTTTCGTCATTTCATCAAAGATTTTTGGATTTGGAAATTGAATTCTTCCTAAATTTGTCCGAATTTTGTGTTGAAATATTCGAAATTAAATGCCCATCAAAGTGCCCTAAATGACTTTTGGAAAAGTTATGTACTGCAGACTAAAATTGATCCTAGGCCTAGTACAAGGTCTCATCACGGAAAGGGGTAACTCAACGAGCCTGATGTTTTTTTTTTAGGATTTTGAAACATTTTGTTCAGGAGGAACATGAATAACTAGTTTTTCGTAAACAACTTTGGTCCCCTTCGGCCGATTTGAATACGGGTTTTCTTAAAGCCTAAATTTTGACAAATATTTCATCCTAAGACTGCATTTCGATTCGAGATAAGATAAAACAAAGTTATAAGGCTTCAAAAATAGGTTAACTTTACCGTATTCAAAAGAAATATTCCGAAGGGGAAATAAGTTATTGAAAGACTGGATTTTCATGTTTCTCCCGTACAAAATGACTCAAAATCCCTTACAAACTACAGGCTCGTTGATCGACCTCTTCCCTTTGCTCCGATCTGACCCAAATTTGGCATGAGATCTTGTACTAGGCCTAGGATAAATTTTAGCTTGCAGCGCATGATATTTAACAGGTTTGAAATTCCCATGCAAACTTGGGGCAAACTTATGGCCAGATTTTGCAGGTTTAAAAAAACGTGCTCATTTGCTCAGTCAACAAAAACGCGGGAAAAATCTGTAGGGGAAAGTCGGGTAAGACGGTTAAGGTAGAATTGCAATAGAAAATCAGTTATTTCTTTTTTTCATCTCAGCAATTAAGCATTGAAATTAGTAAATATTCATCATTAAGTCTTTTATATAGCAATCTAAAATATGCTTGCGAATAGCACTCCAAGCAATCGAAAGTCACTTATTTACTTGAATGAAGGTATTGAAAGTTACATATTGGCTGACAAAGAGAATTAACTGCCCAATTCCCTTAGTGAACTATATGTACTCATTAACGAACTTGAAAGTTGCAAAAGTGATCTATACGTACGTTATACGGGACTTAAGTCACATAAAGGGCACAAAAGTGCCCAAAACTGGATTTGGTGAGTCACATAAAGGGTACAAAAGTATTCAAAACAGGATTTAGTAAGTCCCAAAAAGCGCATTGATGTGCTTTCAAAATCAAATCTCCACTTCGAGTTTCATTTTCAGTTAGAACAACATGTAGGCGTGGTCTTGTGGTAGCGTGTTCGATTTTCACCACGAAGGTCGGGGTTCGATCCCCAATCCGGGCAAGTTTTTTTTCAATAAGTAATTTAGTAATTGAGAGACCATTCTGATGCGATATATGTAGGAAATGTGAGAAAGAAGCAATTGAGCAATTTGTCGAGTTTGGAATCCGGCGCGTGGCATCATGGCGGCACCGGTACAGAACACAGTAAATAATCAACAGAAGGTGATATGAACCGAAGCCAAGGGTTCAGTCGAGATAGAAAGAGATTTTTTGCTCATTTTGCGATTTTTTGGAAGCTGAATTAAGAGGCCGCTGGAAGCTGAATAGAAGATCATTAAGACTTGTTTTGGAACTTGAAAGTATCAATAAGAACTTTAATTTTGAGCTGCATAGACATACTTCATATCAATGATGGGGCTGAGTAAGCATTTTTGTACCTGTTTTATGGGACTTTTGGTTGTTTGGGACTTTTCAAAAATAGTCGAGTTAAACGGACACTGCGTAGAAAAGGTACTTTAGCCGAAAAAATTGCTGTAAAAGTAAATATCCTTGTGAGCTCAGTTTTGAGAACGTTTTTAAACCGAAATGAAGCCAACTGGTCCAAATCCACTAGAGAAATAAGGTGGTTTTTGGAATTCCGAAATCATGGCCGTAGGAACGGGGGGGGGGGGGGGGGGGGTTTGGGGGTTAAACCCCCCCCATAAAGGTCCAAAAATGCCAAGTGAAATTTTTTCGCTAGACATAAAATTTGAAATTTTCAATAAAACTTTAATGAAAAACTGAAATGACTCATGACAATAGTGCAATAATCTCGACTCCAAAACCTCGAAATCTCATTCCAGGACAACAATTTCAAAAAAATCGCACTTGTTGATAGTGATTGAGTCCAAAAAAGTTAGACTAAGCTTACCAGATTTTCTCATTATATTTATCAAATCAAACGGGAATTTCAATTGAGTCATAAGAATTATGTATCTCACTTCCAAACAGTTTATTTTAAACAAATTTCGTCAAAATAAACATAAAAGATTTTTTGGAAACTTTAAACATGATTCTGAATCGGCTGATGTGTTTCGATTGAATAAAAGCAGTTTCCATGTGTTTTTTTTTTCATTTTATTGGAATAATTCCGAAATTTGCTGAAATTTTGTAACAATATGCCCTTATTTCGCAAGATTCTAGAATAAAATTGCCTGGATTTGCCCAGCCTGGATATTTGCAGAAAAATATCTAGTAAGTATCCAGTTTATTGTTCTTGATTTTTAGGTAGGATCATCAGAAAGTTCAGAATAAAAAAATGCAAAACAATTTCATCCTTCACTATTTTATTCAAATTTACAAGTTCAATTAGGACTAAATAATTGAAACAAAATTCATATTGATAACCATAAATTCAGAATCAAATAAAAGATTTCTGGTTACGGGTTTTGATACAAATTTCGTTTTTGGGTTTCAAATTCGTAGGATTTCCTATCTGGTATTTGGATTAAGGTTTTGATTTTGGGTTCAAAATGCAGAATTCAGACTTGGAACTAAAATCCAAAGTTTGTATTCAGATTTAGTTCAAATTTAAGTTTTATAATAAATATTAAAATATCAATGTTAAATTTCATTAAGGATTCAAATTGAAGGAGATCACAGTTTCATAACTTTGATTCTTGAATGATAATCAAATATTTAAATTCAATCAAAGTCAGTTTAGAAAAACAAACCTGGTGAAAATCACATAAAAAAAATAAAATCTGGATTTATTTCAAAGAATTTGTTTTTTGACAAATCTAGATTTAAATTTTGAAAACCTTAGTCACAGGAATAAAATTATGAATAATAAAATAATAAATTATAATTTTTGAACTTGTTTTTTATCCTCCTGGAAATTTTATTTCAAAGGTTCTAACTAAAATCATTAATTTGAATCGAGTTGACAAGAGTTGAAAATAAACCTTATTTGAACAGTGAACCTAATTTTTTACTTTTATTGCTGAATATTTGATACATTTTCACCCATTCTTAAAATGGTTTTGCTTGTGGTTCAAAAGAATTAGCATGCTAATGTAAGTTAACAAAAAAGTTTTTTTTCTAAATGAAACGTTCAACATCCTTTTTTTTTTGTTCCGATTAGGATAGTTGTTTCTACATCATTATGTCACTCCCAATTTTTCTCAACGATGCATTTGGCTCGCCAGTCATTGAAAAATTTATGCTCGATGTTTACTCTTGAGCTCAACTGAGCTTATCAACTGAGCTACAGTAGCGTTAAAAAAAAGAATGAAATCGCGTGGAGCTACGCACTCTCTTCCTACTTTGACATGGTGCCATTTCTCTCTCGGTTGATATTTTTTCATGAAATTTTTACACAATCTTGTTCAACTATCCAACTAACGCTATACAAAATTTGAAGTGTTTACAATGGCTGAAAAAAAATACAGCTTTTCATTCTTTTTTGGACTGATATTTGTATGGAAAACATATCAACCGATGGAGAAATGGCAGCTTGTCAAAGTTGGAAAAGAGAGCGCAGTTTCACGCGGTTTCAATCTTTTTTTAACGCAACTAAAATAAATAACTTTTAATGCAAAATAACTTTTACTTGAATAAAATGAACTAACATATACATAAATTTTTCATTTGTGTATGCATTGTTCAAGCAAAAATGTTATAGGAAAAATATTGTCATCAAACCCCCCCCCCCCCCCCATGAGTCGGTTCTTCCTACGGCCCTGTTCCGAATTATATAAGTGCTTTTTTAACCGGGGATCAACTCTAAACAGTTTTTAGGGCCTGAAGATATATAAAGGCTAAAACCAATGAAAAAATTGGAATACCTGGAGAAACTTATGTGTTCGTTGAACGGTTGAAATTTCTGAAAATGTTGCGAGTTATGGGTTATTTTCTGAGTAGCAAAAATTACATCAAATGGTGCATCCTTAAAGTTTTTGTTTGTTTTGTTTACTATTCGGAAGCCTTGCTTGCTGTTAATCAACGAAGGATCTCGAAAGTTCCGATACACTTAGGCAAACTTATTCCCACCATTAGATTTGTGCCAAACATTGTAATTTTCGAAATATTTGAGAGAAGGGAATCCCATGTGTACCTTTGTACTTAATAGTGTTGAGCTTACCGCTGAAGTCCAAATAAACGCCCCTTAATCCAGCTTTGACTGTTAATGTCTTGACTTTTGTGCTGGAAGGGGCAGATTTACATATGAGTTTGCAGCATTCCTCATTATAAATATCTGTAAAACACTTTTCAAATACGAATTCTGTTCATTTTCGCCCAATTTTTCATGAACATTAAGAATTTCCATGATTTTAACAATTCACGTACTAAACCAGAAGTCAGAAATTGTCGGGAAGAAATGTTAATGGAAGTCTGGAAGGTTGACATCACTGGTGGTGATAGAGGAATAACAGGAACAGAGATATCAACAGTGGGCAAAGAACACATGCTCGATGGTGCTCGACATGTACGCATGCTGGAGCCTATTTCGTCACGTTCATCGTGGTGTAATTGGCTAACGCGCCGTTGTACTGAAGCGGAAATTGCGGGTTGAAGTCCAGTCGGTGACCGATGTATCTTTTTCGAAATATCTACGATATTTACAGCTTACATTTTTTCTTTGATATTTCACGTTTTTCGAATACTTTCCAGTACCTTTGAAAATGTGTCCATCTAAAGTTAATATGGTTATTAGAAGATTCATTGTTTTTAAAGGAGAGATTGTTAAAAAAAGGTAGGCTTAATAGTGGCACGTTATCCAAATCAGAAGCACATATTTTTTTTAAAATTGAAGATGCACTCGAAATGATAATTTTGATAATATTCAACCAAAATTTTGAACAGAATACATTTACAAATCATCACTTCCAAAGATTAAAAAATTTCCCCTTTTCCAAGTACTTAAAAAGTGTACCACCTACGTTAGCAATTTTCAGCAACTATCCACTTTTCCGCTCGTAAAGTTATCACCATTACCGTTATCCTCGTCACACCCCATCGTTAGAACTTCTACCGCAAAGTAGTCATTCACGTCGTCATACAAAAGCAAGCAAGCAAAGGAGAAACGGGAAAAAATCACGGAAGCAAAAATATTAACATGCATAAATAATGAATCCTTGCACGTTTCTTCCGTAAACACACACTCAGCAGCCTGACGACGACTCTCAAAGCCTCATCTGTCAACCGCAATAACTAGCGGAGAGGAAAGGTAGGTGCTGTGGAGGTATGCACACCACATTTGTATACAACTCAGCTTATCCGTTCTATTTGCTCAACTGTATCCCTTTTGTCTTCCGCTGCCACTGTCTGACCTGTTTCAGCTATGCGTCAAAGTTTTTGAAGACCCCCGCCCCCTTCCCCCGGACTTTGAACCCCATATGTGCAGCCGTACGCATATGAATGATAACAAAAGAATACCTTCCGGTTGTGCGTCTCCTTCTGGTCATGCTTGTTCGGGACAAGCTTCGCCGGATGCGAGTCAGACTTTTGCGGGTGCTGCTGTTGCCGTAACGGGTTGGCAGCTCCTCGGCCAGCGACGAGCGAGCCCCAGTGCCGGGAACGCTGCCACCGATTCCACCGCCCTCGTCCGTGTTGAAGATATCCGAGCATATCGAAGACGAATCCTGGCGACGTTTGTCGTAGATCCTGCTGGTGGCAGACGAATAAAGCGTATCACTCTGCAGTGACACGCACAGGTCCTCGAGCGAGGAGTTCAGATTGGCCTCCACCAGCGTTGAATCGCTTCGAATCTTCTGGTGAAGCAGATGATAGGATTGCCGGTGATGCTGCTGCTGCTGCTGTGAACCACTTTCTTCTGTCGTTGTGCCGGTCGTCGACGAAGACGACAGACTACTAGTGTGGATGACAGATTTTCGCCGCTTTTGTATAAGCCCGCGGAATAGGGAGAATAGAACGAATATAGCAACAATCATATCATTGTTTGTTTCACTTCCCACGATTTCAGAAACACTTTGTTGAAACCATTTAGAACACCAAACACCACAGCCAGCACCGAGACGGTGTAGGAAGGAAAAGTTGCTACTTTTAGCGACGACAAATTTCACCTACGATGACGCCAAGTTGTCTATTCACACAAAGCAGCAGGCTATGCCATCAGGTGAAAGATGCACCACGAGCAGCAGCAATAGCAGTGCCCTAATTTCCGGATCGAAATAGCACTCTGCCTGTACTGACGGTGTGATAAGAGAGAGCATTATGCAAGTTCATTTCCCACAGTAGGCCAGGTCGTGAACCGGAACTCGAATCCTGCCTCTTGCCTGCCTTTGATATGGTTTATTCTCAGAATTGTTGGTTAGTCACATTCACACGCCGCACCGAGGAAAGAACACAAAACAGAGTTTCACATTATTCATAGATTTGGAAGAAAGGAAACGGAAACATTCGAAAATAGCACCCAGAATCGGGACGATTAGGAAGAGGAAAAATTTCTCAACTAGCTCAGATGTAAATAATGCTATCTGGCGAATAAGGTCTTTCGCGGTAGCAGCCAGCCAGCACTTGCCGAACTTCCATGCCGGACAAGTACGCTTGCCCAGACTCTAGAATCAATCACATGCTTGCTGGTGTAGGTTGGTGTGTTGATTGTTGTTTGGCGCAGACGCTCGCAGTATCGTTTTGGGGCTGCTGTTCGGGCGGGCAGGCGATACCGTAAAATGCTAGAGCCAGCCAGCCAGCCAGAGACACTTCACACATACGCAGCACCCAACCACCCACACAACGAAATGTGCAACAAATCGTGGGGAGCAAAATCACCGCACCGTAACAGCAAGGCAGGCTTTTCCAGGCTGGAAAAGTATGCCATGAATTGCTGTGGGCCCAGTGCGGAAGATTGGATGGTTAAATGGCATCGATATTTCAGTAGGACTGAGGATGTGTTTGCGAAACTACTAGATTAAGGGCTAAATATGAAACAACATGTACTTGAAACACACATAGAGGCGCTCTGAATGGAATATTACTTATAAGAAGTTAAAAATTAAAGAATAAAGTTTTGCTTCATTTAGAACAGGAACAAACTTTTGCTCATATTGTGGCGCTCCTGGTGTAGGGATTTGGAAGTTCTTGGCACCCACGTGTTAAAAAATTTTTCAGCTTCATGTATGTATTTTGACATTCCGCAAATCGACTGTACTTTGTAGAAAATCAACATGGGAGCCAAAAAAAGGGAACAAATTGTGCACAATTGTAGAAATACCGTATAGCGCTTTATCAAACGAAATAAGGAAACTTTGACGACGAGTCGGAAGCCTCAAGCCAATCGTTGGAGTAGAACTGTCGACCGGAAACTGCGTGGTAAGATTTTGAAGACTATTAAGAGGAACTCCAATCTGTCGGATCGTGATTTGGCCCAGAAAATTAGGTGCTGCTTATAGTACCGTGAGGAGAATTTGACTCCGGGAAGGAATCAAGTCGTATCGAGCTAGCAAACAGTCAAACAGGACCATAAAACAGAATAGTCTTGCCAAAATCCGTGCTCGGAAGGTGCTAACCATGTCACCTGCTGGACGATGAAACCTATGTCAAGGCTGACCTCGGGCAAATTCCAAGTCAACGGCTCGGGGGAATGTTCCAGCCATATTTAAATATGTTTTTACGACAAATTGCGACAAAAATTTACAAATTAAACAACGTCGTCGAGACTAAATCAAAAAGAGTTTCTCCAAAAAAGAATTTGGCCGTTCATTCGATCCGACGACTAATCCATAATGTTTTGGGTTGATTTGACAAGCCGCCATTACAACAAAGTCGTTCAAGAATGATATGCAGAGAAAGGGGTATTGTCAAAAACATCAATCAGATGAAGACCTGGTGGGATAAGACAGCAAAAACGACGGACGAAGAAGGTGTACGCCGCCTAATGAGCCGTGTTGCAGGAAAAAATGAAGAATTCTCTCGAAACCGTGACATATAATTGTATCTGATTTTTTTTTTTTCGTAAAGTATGAAGAAAACGTTACATTTAGCTTAGCTAGGCTTATTCGACTACACATCCTCCTCGAATCGTTGGACCCGAAATGCTTGAAAACGGTTCATAATGACGAATTTCAAAATAATGTATTATTATTGATTTTTTATAAATTTTTGATGAAAACAAAAGAAGACATCTCGAACTCCATGATCGTTGGTGTGGTTCAGTAGAACAAGTTCCACGTGACCAATGGTTGCTACTTCGTGATTGACCGAGGTCATCAATTTTGCACAGAGGTAAAAAAAGGTGCTTGGGATTAGCAGTACATTCTCAGTGCACAAAACTGATGCTCTCTTTTTGAACATCAATAACGGCGCCGGCCACGTCCTAGTAGTCAATAGAAAGGTAGTAAGAAGAGAAGGGGATGAAAGAAATTTGTGCTAAACAGCTCAGTTACCGTGATTTAATCTTGCCGAATTATTAAATTTGGCTCGGCTCACTAAACTGAAAAAGCGTAATCAAACAAAGTCCTCCAGCAAGCAAGCGTTTTACCAGGCAGTACTCATTCTGACGGATAATCGATCGAAAGGCACAGTATTTTTTATTACTTGATTTGAAAGAATCATAAATACTATCATATGATATTGACGGAGAACAGCAGAGATATTACGACTTATACAACAAATTGAGGCCTCTATCGATTCAAGACTATTTTTCGGAGTAAATTGCGCTCCGGAGTTGTTCCAGAACCTCATGGAAAGCTTTCATCTACTGTAATGTAGTAAAAACTTGGTCAAGTTTAAAGATGACTTTTCATTTTTTGATGAAACCTGAAAGAGAACTTGATGTAAGGCATCAAGCTGCTAGTCCGAAAGTTTGAAGAGCTGGGGGTCCAATTGAATCACCACAAATGCAAGTACAAACAACAAGAGGTTGTCTTTCTTTGGAAATAAACTTTCGGGAAAAGGTGTACCTCTATCTTCTTATAAACATTATGCAACATTATATCGTCCTATAAACATGATGGAAATTCAAGAAAAAGTGCTAGAATTAGCAGTGAAAGGGCAGTTTTTACGCTTTATTGAAGACGAAGAAATACTAATTGCCGAACAGTCTGGATTCAGGAAGCAACATTCAACGGAATCTGCAGTGAATTTGGTACTTAGAAATTGGAAGATCAACATCGAAAATGATAACCATACAGTTGCTGTGATTCTGGACTTCAAAAAAGCTTTTGAAACAATTGATCGAGAGATTTTGTTTAATGTGTTAATAAGAATTGGCATCAGTGGGACAGTTCTTAACTGGTTCAAGGACTATTTGGGTAACAGAAAGCAAAGAACAAAATTTGGTTCATCTTACTCGCGATACAGAGAAAACAACTTAGGTGTCCCACAAGGAAGTGTGTTGGGTCCTTTGTTATTCATACTTTACATCAATGACATAAAAAAATGTTTACAGCATGGTCGTCTGAAGCTATTTGCGGATGACTCAGTCTCCTATTGGAGTGGCAATGATTTGGAACCAGGCTTCTTCGATTCTCTTGATTTTTGCTCACTTTTTCTCATCTCCTTGTCAAACCCCTGGGAGAAATATGCTTTCTCACACTTAAAACGATCAAGCAGCCCACATTTTGTTGGAGAGCATTTCAATCACGCAGTTACCCAATCTCATTCTCGCAGGGAGAAATGTTCGTTAACTTCTCAGTAACTGGCAGAAAAATCAACGACCGAACAAAGTTGTAAATGCTGAAATGCTGAATATTACGAAAAATCATCGTGTCAATCTTAAATTACCTCTTTGTTTACAAAATCAGATACAAAAGCATGCCAGAATTATTAAACGTCCCCAACAATAAAGCAGGTTGACAAATTCTGATGCCAATATTCCATAATTCCACGTAGAAAGGGGACGGTCAAATCACACATTGAAGCTGTCCCCGTGATTTGGTGAAACGACAGCAAACGATACCAAATTTCATATGCTATTTGAATTTCTTTTTCACAATGAGAATAGCGAAACTATGCTTTTCCGTTCACTGAGCAATTCATTTCACTTATCACATGTAGCACTGATTAAGTGTTTTCAGAGTCACACACCAACAATGATCTGTCAGTAGAAGAGTGATCATTCGTTTGAGAAAAAAAATCTTCCCGCTCTCTCAGCAGCAGAGGATGAAATGTCCGTTAAAAAAAGACTCAGAATCATTCGGAGCAAAAAAGTTCACTGTCTCCTGTTGATCAAGATGAGCAAAATGAAGCCTGTTTGGAACACGTCATATAAGAAGCAAATGCGGATTTAAAAAATATTGCTAATTTTTTAAAACATCGAAAATTGTGTCTGAACCTCAATAAAACTAGCTGGATGATTATTGGAAATCGAAAAATCAGAGTTTGTTCAAACCTATCTATTGATGGTTGTGCAATCGAAAGAGTACGTCAAGTTAAATACCTGGGAGTACAAATCGATGAAAAGCTAAATTTTGTAGCTCACATCGACTATACTATTAAGAAGATTGCTATGAAATACGGAGTACTTTGCCGAATAAGTAGATACATGACATTCTGGTCAAAAATAATCTACGTGAAATCAGTTATAACGCCACACTTTGACTATTGCGCTACAATACTGCTACATGCATCAGATACGCGGACAAAGCGGGTACAAAGAATTCCAAACAAGATAATGAGAGTGATATTACGATGCAACAGATATACTCCTAGTGCTTCTATGCTTGATACTCTGCAATGGTTGTCAGTTAAGGAGAGGATTACATACAACAGTTTAATTTTTAAATTCAAAATGAAGAAAGGAATGTTACCAACTTATCTATTGGATGGCTTGCAGTGAGGATTCGATATCCACAGGTACAGTACAAGGAGAGCTCAAGATTTTAGATTGCCAAACACGAGAAAAGAGATGAGCAAACGCTCTATTTTCTACAACGGATTGAAGATGTATAATGATCTACCGATGAACATCAAAGACAGTCCAAACTTGAATGTTTTTAAGAAACTGACAATACAATATTTCAAACAGGCAATTTGATACAAATACTAATCCTAGAAAGGATCATGTCAATGTGATGAAATTCTGGCGAAGCATCAGATAGAAAATTGTACGGTGATGGACATACGCGGGAGTAAGACGAACAAGTCGTACAGAAATTGAACCATTAATGTTTACATAATTATCCAGAGGATAAAACAGTCCCTCCCACTCCTAAAGAAGCGTATGGGGTGGAGGCTGGACCCAAATAGACCAATTGGACCAGCACAAAAAAAAAAGTTGAATCCATTTTAAAATGTCGAACGTCAAAAACAAAGGAAGAACTTCAAAGTTTCTTAGGACTGGTAGTTTTTGTTTCCTGGTTCATATCAAACCTTGCAACAGTGAACTATCCACTGAGACAGCTTATTATAAACACCATCAACTTCGATTGTAAAAGCGAACACCAACAGTCGACTACCCCAAATTTGTATGGGAAATTCAAAACCTGTGAAATGTTATGCGCTGCAGGCTGAAATTGATCCTAGTCCTAGTACAAGATCTCATGCCAAATTTGGGCCAGATCGGATCACGGGAAGGGATTGCTCAACGAGCCTGAAGTTTGTATGGGATTTCGGGACATTTTGTTCGGGAGAAACATGAAAAACCAGTTTTTCATCAATAATTTTGGTTCCCGTCGGCCGATTTCTTTCAAAAACGGGTTTTCTTTAAGCCTAAATTATGAAAAATATTTTGTCACAACACAAACATCAAAAACACAAAAAGCAAACATGCAAGCGGTTGTACTTTGAAAATCTTCTAAATAATACTCCCTATACCAAACTCTAGAAAAACATTAATCAACACTTAGGAAAATCAAAAAAATCGTCGCAAATTCAGCTTACAGACAATGGTGAACTTATAACCGACAAAAAAACATGTTTCTGACAAATTTAACAGTTATTTTTCTTCAATTGGATCAAATCTTGCAAAGGAAATTCCCACTGAATTGGAATTTGATGTTTTATCTAATATAAATGAAGTGCGAAACTCTTTGTTCCTACAACCAACCGATGAAAATGAAGTTAATCTTATCATACTGTCTCTAAAAAACAAAAAAAAGTTGCGGACCAGATTGTTTTCCTGCAAGCGTGTTAAAAAATAATAACGTTCCATTTCCTTATATTTTAACGAAATTTTTCAACTTAATCATTGAATCAGGTAGCTTTCCAGAGTGCCTTAAAATTTTCAGTAAGGTGTTTGAGAAATTAATGGTAAAAAGAATTATAAATTTTCTTGATCAAAATAATACTCTTTATAAACTACAATACGGTTTTGACCTGGATCTGGCACACTCGTTCCAATCTCTGAGTTAGTTGACTCTATAATCAAGGAAATCGATTCGAAAAATATAGTTGGTGCATTATTTCTCGATTTAAAGAAAGCATTCGATACGCTAAATCACGAAAATTTGTTGGCTAAAATGTACAAATATGGAATAAGGAGATTAGCTAATGATTTAATTCGTAGCTATCTTGATAACCGAAAACAATTAGTCGTTATCGAAGGAACAGAAAGTGAATCTAAAAACATCTGCGTTGGTGTAGGGACAGCAAGGTTATTCGCTGATGAAACAGCTCTTTTCTATACAGTAATCTCCTTCCATTAAACTACAAAAAAACGAAGTACATGTTATTTCATTCTATTAGAAAACTTTTACCTCCCCACCGGGACCCACATCTAAACGAGTTTGTGATACTCAAGGTAAAGAACTTTAAATATCTCGGGTTACATTTAGATGAAACTCTTTCTTTGAATTGCCACATACAAAATTTAGAGAAAAAAAATTTCCCCCCTCTGTGGTGTACTTTGGAGATTAAGAAACTTCATACCTCAACATGTTCGGCTGAAATTTTACTATGCACACATTCACTCTTTGCTAAATTATCTTATACTAGTTTGGGGACGCGCATCAGAATCAAATCTCCAAAAACTTCAAACCTTACAAAATCGGTGTTTAAAATATCTACAAGCTTCCTTTGCTTTATCCAACTAGACTCATTTACTCAACCACATCCCATAATATTTTACCTCTAGTAGACATTTGTGACTTTCAAACTATAATATACGTCTTTGATAGTTTACACTCAACAACGATCATCCGAAATATTCATTCCTCGACTGCAATAAGAACACATAATACTCGTCATTTAAATCAATTACAACGATGTCGATCAACAACTAGTTTAGGTCAGAAAGAATTTCTTTTATTGGCCCTACAAAGTATAACTTCTTACCTAACGAATTAAAAGAAACCAATTCTCGTTCCATGTTCAAAAACAAGTTACTCCAAATATTCAAAACTAAATTCAGTCGTTAAAAAAGTCGAACAAAGTTAGTCTTGAGTACCTATTTTTTAAATTTTTGTAGCAATAATTTATGTATAATCTTAGTAAAACATTTGAAATCTTATTAATTATTTTTTTGTAAATTTGTTTTGTGGTTGTAAAGAAAAGTAAAATGTAATTTTAACATGGATCTCTTAAAAGGAAATCTCTTTACATTGAGATTCATGGTGTAATTAGTATCGTCACATTTCCCCGCATTCAATAATCTATTATTGCGTTCTCAGCATGAGTTAAATTTTGCTCGCGTATAGCTTTTCAATGCCTTTTGCTGACAGACATGCTGAGAACAGTAGCGTCCATTACTAGGAGGCTCAATTGAGCCTATTGGTGTGAGGGAGTGTGGTGGGCCGCTACAAAAAAAAACAAAAAAAAAACCACGAAAGTTCTATCAGAAGCTCAACGCATCCCACAAAGGATTTGTTCCGGAAACCGAAATTTGCCGGGATAAGGAACGAGGCATCCTGACGATAAATCGTAAGGTGATCGAACGATGGAAGCAGCACTTCGAATAACACCTGAGCGACGCACATGAAGGAGACCAATACGGTGTGGGAAGGTACATCCCCGGCGTTGCCAAAGACGAGGTGGAGCCATTCCCAACGATAAATGAAGTTAAGGAAGCCATTCGCCAGCCCAGCTGAATAGAAACAAGTCGGCTGGGAAGATGGCATCGCAGCTGAACTCATCAAAATAGGTCCGAAAACACCCATCTACAAGAATGGCGACAAATTGGACTACGAGACCGAGCGATCACAGTCCTCAATGACGCCTACAAACTGTTGTCCTGAATCCTACTCCGCCGCCTAACGTTACAAGCAAACAGATTCGTGGGAAGTCATCAGGCCGGCTTCATGAAGAGATCTTCACATTACGGCAAATCCTCCGAAAATGCCGTGAATACCAAGTCCCTACGCATTCATCGACTTAGAAGTCTAGAAGCCGCATACGACACGATCGACCGTGACGAGCTTTAGAAAATCGACCAGACTGATTAAGGCAGGAAACGCTGGATGAAACGCAGTGCTGTGTGCGGAATCGCGCAAGAGGCTTCGACAAGGCGATGGTCTATACTGCATGATGTTTAACGTGACGTTAAAAGGTATTATTTTTAATTTTCGCCAATATGAGTGTTTTTTCTCTTTTTCCCCATTTTCCACAGCTCCGGGACTTTTCATGAAATGTGGTCTGTATACTGTTAAAAACATTATTTTACTAAAACACCGCATCGCTAGATAAGATTTATTAAAATACTCCTAAAAGCATTAGTTTTTCCACAAAAACTAACACAATTCTGTGGAATCATTACACACAAATCTAAAATTATTTACGAGTGGGTGTACTTCTAAGAAAAATTATTGTTGATCTGTAAAGAGGAGTTATCACTGAAAATTAAGATAATATGGTACCAATTTTGCTAAAGAAGTTGTACCTTTTTTATTGTTTTCATGTTAAAGATAGTGCTCTAGAGACAATTTTTTTTTATTGACTGTACATCAGACTGAGTCGATTTGGGGTCATTTTTGAATCTCTCAAACCATGGGGTCTTAAATGTTCGTCTTGGTCCAAAACTCATCCATGATTTTTTGCAGAATTTTTAAGTAACGTTTATTTATTTTTCGACCGGGAATAATTTATAGGTTATGTTCGGCTTTCGTTCTTTCGGTCAAGATTTACAACACTGTAACGTTTACATGAGTAAATTTGAACTTTTAGGTTTGTATGGGAAAATTGAATATTTTGTACTGTAAAATCAACATCATTTTTGTTTCTTCTGTGGAACCGAGCCTGCTAATGGTTTTTGTGCCAATTTATGAATTTCTTACAGGAAATTTTCCGCTGAACAACTTTGTTGAATATCATAACTTCGTATCTTTTTAAACAAAAAAGTTATTTGCTGTTTAACAGGTGTATGTCTTTTTGGATTGATAAACCGTGAATTCAATTGACACCACTGCTTGTGTCCTGGTCTTGCAATACTTCGCTAGGCCCCCAGCACTGGTGTCAATTGAATTTCTTGTTGATCAATGCTAAAAGACATACACCTGTTAAAGAGTTAATAACTTTTTTATCTAAAAAGATACGAAGTTATGATATTCGACAAAGTTGTTCAACGGAAAATTTCCTGTAAGAAATTTATAAATTGGCACAAAAACCATTAGCAGGCTCGGTTTCACAGAAGAACTAAAAATGATGTTGATTTTACAGTACAAAATATTCAATTTTCCCATACAAACCTAAAAGTTCAAATTTACACATGTAAACGTTACTTAAAAATTCTGCAAAAAATCATGGATGAGTTTTGAACCAAGACGAAGCTTTTAAGACCCCAGGGTTTGAGAAATTCAAAAATTACCCCAAATCGACTCAGTCTACTGTACATACATATAAAATGATTCACATGCAACTTCGATTTACAGTGTGCTAAGAAAAAATTAAATTCATGAAGATTTTTTCTGTATCTACATGTCGTATAATAACGTCCGGAGCTAAAAAATTGAGTTTTGCAAAAAATACAATTTTGCAAAACTTCTCGGAAATCCATTCACTGCAAAATACAAGAAGACTATCCTTACAAATGGCTGCATAATAACAACCCTACCAGCCCACTGCGTACCATGTTCGCAATAAAACGCCAAACTTCGCTCGTCAGTCACAAAGAAGCGAAATATGTAGCATCTCAGAGCATGGCATGAACTTTTTACCCTAAAACAACTCACAAAACAGCTACACTAGCTGGAAGGTAGGTAGGAAGATATATTGGCTAGCACTAGTGCTCCATAAAGTAGCACCACGATGATTTCCAGGTGCACTCGGTGCAAGCCTTTGTCGGTCGCATTAAGAATTCATGGAAAAGCAACATGCTAGTACCCTCGATGAGCATTTTCCTCCTCCATGCCTCTTTGTTATGATTTTTTTTGTGGCTTCTGTTCTGTTTTTTCGATCCTTTCTTTGCCACTGGAAAATTGCAAACTAACCGGAATCGGGCTGGGGTACTTAATAGAAATGATGTGTACTAGCTATTGCATGTACCATTTTATCAGCAATGTTTTGGCGTGTGTATACTTTGCGGGAGTGAAGTATGGAATACATTCTGGAGATCGCAGCACACTGATAAACTAACGATAGTCGGATACCAGTGAGCTATGCATCAGAAGCAGGACTAAGTAGGCTCTATGTTAGACTTGAAACGTGAACTACATGCTTGCTATGATGTAAGAGCAGAGATATAGAAGGAAAAAAAACAGCCGCCTACTTTGTTACGGCTTTTTACTTACAGCAACGATTCAGCGTTTATGTAACAAGATGTTCGTTCTTCTCGGGTCGTTTGCTCACTTCGAATGCTCAGATGCGAAGGGCTGAGAATCGAAATTTTTCGATTCAATTGCATATTTTTTCTGAATTTTTGTTCGGCAGATTCTACTTCACTTAACATACTATCGAAGCAAGGTTTGATTACTATCTGCGGTACGGCAGGAGACGAAGCCCTCAAAAACTCGGTCGCGTTCGCTGCTTCGAGGGTCGATGTTGAGGATTCCGAGGACACAGAAGCAGAGGACGAACTTGCAGCAAGGGTTTGCTGCTGGCTAGCACAACAGCTTAACGATCCAAGGGAGCTGTCTGAACTGGAGGAGAAACTACTGCTAGACGTCGTTGTCGAACTGCGCTGCAGAAAACTAGAGAACTTGCTTTTCTTGGTCGAAACCAAGGACACGGCTGCTGTTTCTGCTGCTGCTGCTGCTGATGCCGTCGATGACGAAGTTTGGGCAGATTGAATCGATTGTACGCTTGCGTTCGTATTCACACTTGTTGCTGAAAAATTTCCATGAAATCGAACGTTTTCCAGCATTCGGGTGCCGCTGGATTTCATGAATTCTCCAAACGTTTCGGCTCCCGGGGTACAATCCGTCAGTGTATCGGCCTCCGAGTCCGGCCCCTGAACCAGTGCCATTTGTTGCTGCTTGGTTTGCTCTAGCAGAGATCTCATATACTGTTGCTTTTGCTGAATGAAACCCCCCAGGGGACACACTTTATCATCCTCTTCCTCCATGTTCGAACCAGCGAGTACACGGGGCTGTAAATGTCTCGTCAATTGTAACGTTCAAAGAAAAACTTTTCCGTTTCCAGTTTTTTTTTGTAACTAGGTTTTTTGATTCTTTTTCCTTCACTTTCTCTCGCACAGACTATGTGATTCGTTTCTGATAACCTGGCGGCACACCGCACAGCCTACTTTCTGCGGTTAACCTTCAATGAGAAACAGGCGAGGTCAAAGTGAACCATGCTTTTTCCATTAACATGCTTTCCTAGGTTGGTACCTTTAGCTAGAACAGTCGTCTATCGCTACGATTCGGTTTGTTTACCTCTGCTTGTCTCGAATAAAATTAGATTTTATGGCCTACTAATTGTGTGTTTCCATCACGGTTGACTACAGAAATTCAATAACATTTCATGCTGTTTAGTCGGTGCGTAAACAGTGGGAATATATCCAGTTGATTAAATAATACACTTTTGATGGGACTTATTCAATAAAAAAAATTCTTTTTTTCTGAATAAAAATATTGCATGAACCAAAAATAAATTAGTCCAAAATTTCAGAAATCATAAATCAGATATCAGAAATCAGAAATAAGAAATCAGAAAATAGAAATAAGAATTTGTTATGACTGTTTTGGTTGATTTTTTAAGGATTTTTTAACCGCTATCAGTCTCGGATTTTTAAATAAAAACGACTGTTTTTTAATCCAACGTTTCGATCCTCTTTGGATCTTCATCAGGGGTGATAAAGTGTCGTTTTCTTGCAAAGTTTGATTCGGCTTATCTTGAACTGCTGTCATTGGGTTTTGTTGACGAATTTTCGTAGAATATTCGTTTTTCGGTTGAATGCTGGGTGTTTTACAATTTTTATGTGTTATACAATTATGTGTTTTACAATTTAAAAACAACTCGAAAACCAAAACAGTTCACAGTGCAAAGTACCGATGCAGAAAATTGTAAAACACCCACTATTCAACAGACAATCGAATATTCTACGAAAATTCGTCAACAAAACCCAATGACAGCAGTTCAAGATAAACCGAATTAAACTTAACAAGAAAACTTCTTTTTATCGCCCCTGATGAAGATCCAATAAGGATCGAAACGTTGGAATGAAACATAGTCGTTTTTAACTAAAAATCCGAGACTGTAGCCGTTAAAAAATCCTTAAAAAAAGAAATCAGATATCGGAAATCAGAAATCAGAAATCAAAAATCAGAAATCAGAAATCAGAAATCAGAAATCAGAAATCAGAAATCAGAAATCAGAAATCAGAAATCAGAAATCAGAAATCAGAAATCAGAAATCAGAAATCAGAAATCAGAAATCAGAAATCAGAAATCAGAAATCAGAAATCAGAAATCAGAAATCAGAAATCAGAAATCAGAAATCAGAAATCAGAAATCAGAAATCAGAAATCAGAAATCAGAAATCAGAAATCAGAAATCAGAAATCAGAAATCAGAAATCAGAAATCAGAAATCAGAAATCAGAAATCAGAAATCAGAAATCAGAAATCAGAAATCAGAAATCAGAAATCAGAAATCAGAAATCAGAAATCAGAAATCAGAAATCAGAAATCAGAAATCAGAAATCAGAAATCAGAAATCAGAAATCAGAAATCAGAAATCAGAAATCAGAAATCAGAAATCAGAAATCAGAAATCAGAAATCAGAAATCAGAAATCAGAAATCAGAAATCAGAAATCAGAAATCAGAAATCAGAAATCAGAAATCAGAAATCAGAAATCAGAAATCAGAAATCAGAAATCAGAAATCAGAAATCAGAAATCAGAAATCAGAAATCAGAAATCAGAAATCAGAAATCAGAAATCAGAAATCAGAAATCAGAAATCAGAAATCAGAAATCAGAAATCAGAAATCAGAAATCAGAAATCAGAAATCAGAAATCAGAAATCAGAAATCAGAAATCAGAAATCAGAAATCAGAAATCAGAAATCAGAAATCAGAAATCAGAAATCAGAAATCAGAAATCAGAAATCAGAAATCAGAAATCAGAAATCAGAAATCAGAAATCAGAAATCAGAAATCAGAAAACAGAAATCAGAAATCTGAAATCAGAAATCAGAAATCAGAAAGCAGAAATCGGATATCAAAAAACAGAAATCGGAGGTCGGAATCGGAAGTCGGAAACCGGAAATCAGAAATAAAAAATCAGAAATCAGAAAACAAAACTAAGATTTGAATTATGGCTTAGATTCGAATTCACATTTAAAATTTCAGGTTCAGATTTCAGATTCGTACTCCAGATTCGGATTTCAGATTCAGATTTCAGTTTGAAATAACTTATTTGAGATTGATACTTTGGAATCGAAATATCATTTTTTAAAATTTAACACAATCAATTTAGAAACATTTGTTTCATGAGTAAATATATTTCCGAAGAAAAACACAATCGTAGCCAAATGGGATTGAATCACACTGAATGAACATAGAAAAATCTTCACCGAAATCTTCAAGGACCACCGCATTTTCTGTGTCACTCTTAATTACTGGGATGGCTTTTCCGCAGAATTTCGGCTTTACTGACTTATGGGTTGGTTTTTGCCCTGCAGAGTCACTTGTGTTTCGCACTTGGCAGCTTTTCGAGCCAGCCACTCACTAGGGCTGGCAAGAAGCAGTGAGTGGTTACTTTTTTTCCTGCCAGCCGTCGTCTTCGCCTTTTATTGTTTTATTTCATAAACACACCATTAATATTTTTTACCCACGATTAATTTTCGCCCCCAGCATGTTGGGGACATACACTTATATTTCTTCTGGTATTTTTTTTCTCAATTTGACGAAGTGTGTTCCTTCATGGCAAAAATTTTTCAATAAAACAGAACTCACACTGACTGCTTATGATTTATAGCCAAGCGAGGCTATGGTGGAAACAGGGAAGAAAAAAAAGTAACCGGAAAGGGAAACGCTATTTCATATTAAATTCTCGCAAGGTGATTATGAAAAAAGAAACGGGGAGAGACGGCAAAATTCAGGTATTCCATTGATCACTTTTATACGCGAAGCTGATGGGTGTGCAGCGTTGAGAAGGATAAAATTGCTCCCGTGTTCCATCCATTGCCAATGGCAGGCAGCAGACTCGTCACACAACGTAACAGGAAACGGCGACACAGCGACAAGAACCGGTCGGCGACGGGATGTGGCACACCGGAAATTCTTTAAACACTGCCTGTGAATTCCCTGAAGGTGTGACGAGGGTATCCAGAAATTTATTATTACTTGCACAGGTTGGTTGGTGGATTTTCGCTTGAAATTTTCCAACTCAAGAGAGTTATTGGGTTTTCTCACGCGCGCACTTCCCGCTTTTTTGCTTTTCTACGTACTACTATCGCTGCGAACAAGCGAGCCGGGACAAATCGGAGTCGAGTCTCAGGCCGCACGAACCGAGCGAACGAACTAGCTAACGACTGCCAGGAATGACAAATTTTTAATTTGGATTTTTTCGAAAAGCAAATACCAAACAGAGTTTTCTCACACACGAACGATACTCGTACGTTAAACCGCGCGGGATCTGTCCGTCTTTCCCTTCACGTTTTGGCTCACACGCTCCTGCCTGGCCATGGATGGCTGTGTCAGTTGGTACAAGAGCTGTTTGCTGATCCCGGTGATCAACATCAGGCCGGGGAACGATTCGAACAGCGTACAACAATCGGGGTAGTTCTTCTGGCCGCTAAAGTGAACCGTTATCCGATCAGCAGACGATAGGGGTGATCAAAAAGTAAGGAGACATCTACTTAGTGAAACAGGAGATTTTCGATCGAACATTAAACTCAAAATGAAAACTTTAGCTGAAAGGATTCACGGCACTGATGGTAATTTACGAGAGATATTGTGATTTTCTTGAACAACTAGATTCGCATGCAAATTATTTCAGCTGTCAATAATTTACATAAATCTTTTTCTCACCTTGTTTTGTAAGTTCTTGAATTATTTGTTTACACATAAATATCAACCGAATACTTTGTAATCTGACTATGTATGTATTACGAAATTTCATTCGCGAGTTTAAGCTGCGTCCACACATATACGGCAAGATAAACGATTTTGATTTTTTAATCAACTCAGGTCACTCATAATGATCATGAGATTTGATAGAACAGATGAATTGATAGGAAAATGTAGAATGACTAGAATTACCAACAGTAAAAGCTTAAATCGAGTACATAAATGACAAAGCCACTTAACAGGTAAACGGAATCATGCCTTTTTCCTGACCAATCTTGTCCCTGTTACAACAGGTATTTAAAAAAAACACATAAGAAGGCATCCATAAATTACGTAACGCTCCTAGGGGGGGGAGGGGGAAAGCTCTAGCGTTACGAATTGTGACATAGGGGAGGGAGGGAGTTATGCTCATCGTTACGTAACGATTTTTTCCTTAAAAATTTCAGTTCAATCGTAGCTATTTTTATGTCATGCATTTTTTGCAGAATCATGCAAACCAAAATCAGCTAAAAATTTGTAAGCTTCAACTTAGTTGAAACTGGTTTGTAACCTTTCCTCTTTAAAGATTACAAAATGAGTATTGAATATACGTGAAATATCCATTGGAAAACCGAATATTAGGTACATTTACCCCCAAGAACTCAATTCAACCTTAAGACGGGAATTTTACTATTTTTCTCAATTGATTTAAAAAAAATGCAATTTTGATTATTCCGACGAATATTACTAAGTGGAGTATATTTGCAGAAAAAGTTATGCTCCTTGAACTAAGTAAATTAAACAAGGTAGATCATCAGTTAACAAACACAGAGCAACTCGCAATAAGACAATCAATTTATTATATCAGAAAGTTATCATCAATGAGTACTAAGAAGCGATTTGGAAAGACATTAATTTCGTTTTGAAGAATATTAAAAAATATTATGTTAAAATATTTTTTTACCTTCGAAAATCAGTATTCAAAAACCTGAAAAGACGATGGGGGGGGGGGGGGGGGTATTATCAGTGTTACTTAATTTTCATAGGGGGGTACGTCGAAGCGTTACGATTTGTGACATACGGGGGGGAGGGGGTCAAAAAAGTGCAATTTTTGCGTTACGTAATTTATGGATGCCGCCTAATGCAGGTTGCAGTAAACTCAGGGTTCACTAAATATATCGTTTGTTTAGTGCGAAAAACCCATTCCTTTTGACAACCACACTACAATTTCGTAGAAGTTTCCTAATTTCATTATCCACGATCCGAACCAGAACATCTTGACTGACTCAAACTGCATAAATGCAAGGGAGATCTAAAATTTGAAAATTTATTACTTTATTACGATGTCGTCCGTAATAACTTTCATTCTATCTGGAATAGAAATAATTTATAAAATAGAGAATCAATAAACAAATTACCTTAATAAGTCAAAGTTCCTTGTTTTTTTCTCATTTCTTTCTTCAAATTCCACTTGACTGACTTGATTGCTTCGATTGTTAAACTTGTATTTTCGTTTGGTTTTCAAGAGACGTACTTAAATGACGGTGAGAGAAAAAGTACGAAATCGTAGGGCGAAATTCGAGATGAACGAAATTTTTGTGCGTAAACTCTAGCGCAAGAAAAAAATCACAATATCTACAATTTAAAAACAAACATTCGTCCTTGAACCGCAAGCCTCCTACGATCTTCACGAATAAACTGCGACAACTATTTACACCAGGCCGCTGCAAGTTTTGTATGGAAATTTCAATTTTTTGCGGCGGTCTAATGTACGCCGTAACAAAAAGTAGCTTCTGAATGATTTAAACACTTAGTTGAATTTTAGGACTATCATTAATTCAAAATCATTCATGTGACTTTGCATCATCAAAAGTGAATTATATGGTCGCTTGAGCGAAAGAATTTTTGAAAAAATGCAAGTTTCGTTCCATAAAAAAAACACGAAGAAAAGTTTCTAATAACATGATTTCTGAGCCAACAAAAGATAAAAATACGCGGATTTGTTGACACTTTCGTCCCAAAATTGCTGAACTTGGTACTTAGTTAGTCTCTATTCATAACAAGTTCCTGAACAAAATTATGGCAATTTTTCTAATTGAAAATAAACAATGGCAAACAATTAGCTTAAGATTCATTTCAAGACCAGGAATCTGTCTAATGTCAAAAAACGTACAACTCTCTGGAGCCACCATCACTCACTGAGATTGTTATATCCAGAAATTTAAAGTAAAGTTATGTTTGTTAAAAACATTCTGCTTAAAATTGAGCAATGATGGTCATCAGTTTTTTAAGCAAGTGGATTTGGCTTGGTCCAGATATATAAGGAAGGAGAGTAGGCTGTGCCCAACCCCCTGGCAACTTGACAGTTCTGGCGAGTTTGGTGTACCTGATTCAAAATCGCAGATGTCGCATGTGTACCGCTTGTTTACATAATTTTTGAGCCATGCGTATGGAAAGGGCACATCATCAAATGTGGTGCCGTTTAGGAAAACTCATAACTTTCGAATGAATGAAAAAAAGTTTCAACCAAAATTATTACACTCAATCAATATTCTACTTGTTAAATTTTTGTATTGGAACAGTTTTCTCATAAAACGGGGAATGTTCTGCTATAATATGAATGTTTTGTCATTCTAAAATTTTCATATGTATTGCAGTGTATGAAAGTCACTTGATGATTGTTGTGATAATGTCTTGTTTTACATTTATTGTGTAGATTGTCCTCAATAGTTTCGGTACTTGTCCAATAAACTGCCGTATATCAGTAAATTATTTTGATCAGTCCGGAAGTTTAAGACTTAATGAAGGACACACAGATTAACGTCCTATTCGTTCGCTTCGATTGAACTTTTGAAAACAGATTCACTTTTCGTATATCTGAGCCAAACAATTTATAATCGAAACGAAAGAAGAGAACATATTCCAAAATGCGTCCTTCCGACATGTTAAGTCGCTTGATTTTCGATTTGACAGAACCAGAGAACCAGAAAAAACTGGCACACGCAATTTGTATGGGAAACGTCAAGTTGTCAGGGTGTTGGCTGTGCCCGAGAAAGTGGACGCAAATTTTTTACAGCAAAGTTTTCAAGTTGAAATTTTTCGATTTTTTTGGTAATTGTGTCTAACGGGAGTAGGTATTAAAATGAGCAAGGTCCTCTGTGAAGCTGTGTTGGAACTTCATCGAGAGTTAAATTTGGCAATCTGAGCATTTGGAATATTTAGAAAATTCTGGAGCAGAATGATCAGGTTAAGGAAGAAGAATCAAAGCAACAAACAGATAAGTACCGTTGACTGTTTTCTTTATTTTTAAATGTTAGCTGGATCTAATTTGATTTGTATGAATGCCACCAGCATCAAATTTCAAGCATATGAATGCATTAATGCAGAGAAAGAGACCTTTTCCAATTACCGATTCACGTATTATCAAACATAGTTTCAACTTTCAAGTTGTCCGTTCCTAAATATGAACAAACCTTCTAATTTCTGTGCAATTTTGTGAGTTTAAAATGCAACAGCCTAGGATGAGCGTCGAAAATTTTCAAGTTCTGTCGTTAAAAAGATGAATTTCATTGCAATTGCAAAAAATTGATTGACGTTTTACCGTTTATAGATGTGATTAGTTTTATTAACTTATTCGATTCTTACTATTTATTTTTGTTCTAACCCAATGAAAATAATTGTTAATTTTTTTTTCAATAAGCTTAATATTCTCTTTACAAAGCATACGCGAGTGCCTAGTTGAATGTTGCAATTCTATTTCATTCTAGATTTATTTAGTCTGTATAACTTTTTGTGGAAAAAATAATGCGATTTGCGAAATTGTTCTAAATTCGTTTTTTCTTTCTATTTTACATTCAATAATGATTTTTTTTATGTTAAACGTTAAACACTTAATTGTACAGTAAAAATAATTGTTTTCTTTAATAACAGAAACAAGGCACACTTCATTTAATGCCGAAGCGCTCAGTTCTCTATAATGAATCACTGGAAAAAAAACTTATTTTCCGAGAGGAGTCGCCACTAGCGCACCAAGCTGTCAAACCTCATGATATAAGTAGCATGGGAAACACAAAAAATCAACAAAACATGGCACTGTGTTGCACTAGATCACTAGGACAAAAATTGGAAAAAATTTCAACTTAATTTTAAATACAAAGTAGACACTTTGTTTAAGAAAAGAAGCTTAAATTTCCATTTTTACGCTATTGAAAATTTTTGGATGAATGATAAAAAAACTTCTACGTACAATACATTCTTGTATTGTATTGTAGCTTCAGAGTAATAAGTAGATAAAGCATGAGAAAATGAAAAAAAAAAAACAGAAAAAAATAAATAATCAAAGTTTTCTGATGAGATCATTTAGGCCCGGCAGTTTTTTTAAGTTTAACGTGGATATTTTAACGAGTTCTGAAGAGTTCAGTTCCGATCTAAATATTCAGAGCATTTTGAAAATTTCACGATTGCCAGTTTATTGGACATACCTTCTATGAAAAATAATTTTAAAACGAGCAGATCAGTCTTTCAGGTTGCCCGGCTTTGACTTTCAAACTTACATGAATATATTGTCCTGACTTTAATGTGTTTTTTATTTACAAATTAGAGCTGTATTTAAGTGATCAATAAATAAAAAGACAGCCACTGATGGGATACGAACCTGCGTCCCGCACAAATACATGTATAATTTCCCCCCTTTTTTTATAAACTTATAAGCCACTTCCAAGATGTGATCGTGAAATGTTATCTTATGATCTTACGATCGTAACCAAAAGAAATGGCAGTCGAATTGTTGAAAATATCTTAAAAATATGTTGGTCCGCTTGCTTGTATGACAATCTCTCATAGTGCGTTATCATAGTTACCATAGTTACCACAGGAATGGTTTTGTTTTTATAACAAACAAGAATGAGCGCAAAGGATAGGAATGAAGTTAATATAATTAAGTAAAATAATTATCTTTTGCGTCGAAGCACATAAAATTGTGATGAATGCTTCTAAAAAAATGTCTAATTCTGATGAAAATGATTAAGATAAAATTTGCTTTCGGATCCAAGAATTTTAACTTATTTATCATTCATCGTTTTTAATAAAAATATCAAATTGATTAAGAAAAATATAAAATTGATTGATAAACATAACGAAAAAGAATAGTTTAATTTAAAATCAATATCATTGCTATGAAGGTAAAGGTATAATTAGACAATTGTGTTAAAATGTTCATTTCAATATGTCAGTTTAAACATCTGGGATGTTTTCTATATTATTTAAAATTATGTTTTTTATTCGATTGAAGTAACTTAAATGTTTTTATATTGAATAGTTTAGGAATAAAAATTTTATGACCAGTCATTTGTTCATAATACTAGCATTTAATTTACAGTTTAAAATTTGTAAAATCTAAATGATTTCATGTCACCCTTACCTGATTCCGTTTCAGTACCGTCATTTGTTAAAAATAAAAAGGTTTTATATAAATACGAGAGATGGCAGATTGGAATCTCTCTAGCTCAAAACTACGCACTAGGTGCTTAAATTTATCCATTGTTAATGGTTAATTTTTCTGATTCCTCGTTTAAATTTCTCGCTGAAGTGTTGATAATACTTGCAAGGAGTTTACGGTATGGTTAATTCATGTGTTAAGAAAAATATGATCAACCTTCTGAACTGAAATAATATTGTTTTTCTTTTTAATATAAGTGTTAGATTCCAACAAATTAAAGACAACAGTAGAAACGTAGTTTTCTTCTGGAAGTGTTACATAGCAATACATTTTCTGTTTGACAAGAGTTTGATTTTTAAAAATCCTATAGAAAAAAAACATTTATTGCATAATTAATTCGTGTTATTGTGAAACGAAATTATTGAAAATGTTCCATTATAAATATTATAGTTAGTAGAGAGAGTAGAGTTTTTTATTTAGAGAAATGCAAGAATTCAAGGATTTGATTAATAGGAATGTTTTAAAAAGAATTGTTTCGGGCTTAAAGGAATTATTTTTAAACCAAATTTGTTGAATAATAATTTCGTTGTTTTTATGAT
This sequence comes from Uranotaenia lowii, assembly GCF_029784155.1. NCBI lineage: Eukaryota > Metazoa > Arthropoda > Insecta > Diptera > Culicidae > Uranotaenia > Uranotaenia lowii. The sequence continues at coordinate 92,286,359 of NC_073691.1, forward strand.
GATATGATAGTATTTTCGATATTAAACACCTCTTGAGAACTGATCGGAGGCAACAATAGGAAATTAAGGCATTTTAGTAAATGAGGAGCTTATGTTTCAAGTGGTCACATCTCTTACCAAGTAGATTTCCTTGCCACCTTACCATACCCCTAAACACACAGCGTGAGATTTGAATCATCACATTTGCTGCGTTTCCCTTCTTCTTATCGACTACACGAACTTAGCCGGCGTCGTTATTGGTTAATTTGACAGTAGGAGATTCTCAAAATTGTACAGTGAGATAGATTTGCTAATCTTTCATTTGGTTCATTGTGCAATGTGTGCAAAATCAAGGCATCGAGACAAAAATATTTGACGATTTATTATCAAAACATGAATAGTATCCGTAGTAAAAAGAGACTAGAGACCGTTTTACTGTCTTCACTTGAGTTGGACTACGACGTGTTCGCGTTCTGCGAAACAAATCTTGATGCATCAATAAGCGACCGAATGATTGTTCCCGAAACTTTCTCAGTTTACCGCTGTGACCGATCGCCCACAAATTCTGATAAAACTTCTGGTGGTGGTGTACTGATCGCTGTAAACAATCGTTTTACGAGCACTCTGATCAATGCATCAAATTGCAATGAAGAAGTCACAGTTAAACTAGTCATAGACAAAATCGAGATTTTCATATGCTGTATCTACATACCTCCGGCCTCAGGTTATCAAACACACGTTTCCCATACTGCAAATGTGGGTTCTCTGTTTAAAAGTATATCACCCGACAGCAAAGTGATCATAATTGGTGATTTCAACTTGAAGAATACCACTTGGTATCGAGATAAAGCTAGTGATCTCCACTTTCTGCCAAACAACGTCCGTTTGCCTGAAGAATCGATTATTATCGACGACATGGCCGCCTTCGATTTGCGGCAAGTTTGTGGAATCGCTAATCATAATAACCGGTTTCTTGATCTCATATTCACTAATGACGAGGAAAGTTGTCAAGTTGATGAGATTTTACCTATAATTCAGCATGAGGTGCATCACAAGGCCATGGGGATAAACGTCTGTCTAAATATTCTTCAATATGCAGATGCACTGTCAGCTCAGGAAAGCAAAGTACCGATTGACATGAAAAACTTTGACGTAGACGCTGTTTCTCAAGCTCTTCTGGAAGTGGAATGGAATACGGTTTTTCTACATAACGAAGATATTCCCGAAACTGCTAGTTCGAGTATATGATCTATGTTGGATTTCTTGAATAGCCAAGGGATTTCGCGAAAATGATCGCTCAATAGGAAATGCCCTGGATTTCAATGTTTTGTCGTTTTACACCGTGGTTTATGGAATATTACTCAATCATGCTATTTCAACGAACTTCAACAAAATATACAATCTGAACCAAAACGATTTTGGAAATATGTCAACTCGAAACGTATGTCTAACTTGATACCAAAAAATGTTCCTTACAAAAACAACAAAGCAGAATTTTGGAAGATGCATCCGAGCTCTTAGCCGGATACTTTCACAGCGTGTATCGTTTGAGCAACGCAGAAATAGAACAAGAACGCCAATCACCAGTAGAAATCTTACCCGAATTCACCATAGCGGCAGCTGATATACGACGAAAGATTTTAACGCTCGACGAATCGAAAAGTTGTGGCCCTGATGGAATACCAAACTCATTTTTAAAGAAATATGTGAGTGGAATCGAAGAGTCCTTACAATTCCTCTTCACTTCATCGATTCGTGCCGGTTTATTTCCGAAGTTTTGGAAAATCTCGCATGTTATACCGATACACAAGAACGGTTCCAGGCTCACCGTAGAAAACTATCGTGGTGTTGCAATTTTCTCTGCAATACCCAAACTTTTCGAGAGTATTGTATACGATAAGATTCACCCGTGGATTTTCAATTTTCAATTTCAAAGACTTCAGATGTTCAACATGGTTTTCTCAAGAAACGCTCAACCGTAACGAACCTAGCAGAGTTTGTATCGAGAACCTCGCAGTGGATGATGCAAGATTTTCAAGTTGACGCAATATACACTGACATGTCCAAAGCCTTTGATGTAATCAATATAAACGCTCTACTGTCGGTATTATGCAAGAATAAAATAACCGGATCCTGTCTCCAATGGATTTGTTCGTACCTGATCGAAAGAACGCAATACGTCAAACTGGAGAACGTGAGATATAGTACTTTCTCGGTCAACAGTGGTGTTCCATAAAGGAGTCACTTGGGACCCCTTCTTTTCATCGCTGTTATGAACGAATTTTCTGAAGTGCTGACTGATGTGTTCGCGCTGGTTTAAGACGATGATTTGAAATCAGAATCAGTATCCACGATAAGATTGTGGAATCTACATTCAGGATTCAGGATGCGAATAACGATCAGTATCCGATATTCGGAATCAGGATTGGCAACCAGGAACAGAGTCCTGGTTCTGGATTGACCCGTCAGGCCAAATGTATCAGCTTATTTGAGAAATTGTTGATATGTGATATAAGCCCCATTTAATTAATAAAAAATGCAAGAAAACCATTTTCTGTTCTTATACGTTTCAAATACCTGCATCAAGGCTGCCAAAATTTCATATCACGAACATAACTTTTCCAAAAGTTATTATCCCGTTAACAAAATTATGGTTTTGCACATCCCCTAATTAATGCGATACAACACCATGAACTGAACAAACACACTACTGAACCAGTGAAAAACGATGAGTAGGGCACAAGGTTTGCGTACTTAGAATCTATCAAGAGCTGAGAGATGTCTTACAAGCAGATACCTAAATACAAGGGGCTTAATCGCAACCAGCTTACTCAACGTTCCGAGATAAAATTAGATTTCTTTCTAAGCGTTTTAATATGTATGTTTGTATGTACTTTCATTCGGGTTCAGCACGTTCATACAAACGGCCAAAACAACTTGAGGACTGCACGAGAGATGATAGTTGAAGGTAACAGACTGCTTAACTCACATGTTCCCGCCATTATCCCGGTTAGGGTGGTACTGATTATGTTGCACTATTTAATCGACTTGTTTCTGTAGTCGTCGTCTATATTAAAAAAAAAACATTCGAAGACAAACTTCAATTAGAATCACCCAGTGCCAGCTGTTTTTCGGGGCGCTGTTGTTGAAAAAAATGTCGAAAAACAAAGTCGAGTAGGCAATGAAAAATGCCAAAAAGTCACCCCCCAGTCGACCTGCTGCAGATTTGTCAAGGCAAGACAGCAAGAGAGATAGAGAGGAAAACAGAGCCGCCAACAACATAAAGATGACGTCGGTTTGATGTTGTTGATGTGCACTTGTGCCGACTACATCAAAAGTTCAACATGGTCGGTCAGTCAGCTGACTAGAGAGGATACAGAGTTTTCATTTTACTGCAGTTTTTTTCTCACTTTTGTGTTGGTTTTTTTTTTGTTAATTTTATTTTCTGCACATCCTCTTGGCTCTTGGTAGTTGTTGATGTTGTTGTTATTGTTGGTGCTCGCTTTGATCAAAGTTTATTATGAAGCGAAGCGCTACGCCGCAATATGATAAGTAGATTTTGCAGTTCCTTCAAATTTAATCATTCTAATGGTATCAGCTGTGAGTATACAGCTTCAGATTAGGCTGGTTTGGAAAGCCGGAAGGAAGTGAGTGTTTGTTTTGATTACGAATTTGATAACACACTTTTTGATTTAATGTAATCGTAGATAAATCATTGTTGTGTTTTTTTTTGCGTTTACGCCTTTAAAAAGGAAGTGGAAAATATAGCAACTCTGATAATTTATGTTTTTATATTTTGTAATTTTTGTATCTTAATTTTTTAGTAATTTTTAATTTTTTTTTAGGTTTTGTAATTTTTGTATTTCGTATTTTTTGTTATTTTTGTAATTTTTGCAATTTTTGTAATTTTTGTATTTTTTGTAATTTTTGTATTTTTTGTAATATTTGTAATTTTTGTAATTTTTGTAATTTTTGTAAGTTTTGTAATTTTTGTAATTTTGCAATTTTTGTAATTTTTGTATTTTTTTGTAATTTTTGTATTTTTTGTAATTTTTGAAGTTTTTGTAATTTTTGTAATTTATGTAATTTTTGTAATTAATGTATTTTTTTGTAATTTTTTCAATTTTTGTAATTTTTGTAATTTTTGTAGTTTTTGTAATTTTTGTAATTTTTGTAATTTTTGAAATTTTTGTAATTTTTGTAATTTTTGTAATTTTTGTAATTTTTGTAATTTTTGTAATTTTTGTAATTTTTGTAATTTTTGTAATTTTTGTAATTTTTGTTAGTTTTGTAATTTTGTAAGTTTTGAAAGTTTTGTAAGTTTTGTAAGTTGTGTAAGTTTTGTAATTTTTGTTTCTTATGTCATTTTCGTTATTTATAAAATTTCTTTAATTTTTGTCTTTTTCTCAATTTTTGTAATTTTTGTATTTTTCACAAGTTTTGTCTATTTTTAGATTTTTTTTCAATTTTTGTAAAATTTGTTGTTTATCAGACACTCTAACCTAGTTTCGGTTTTAGTTAGATTTCCAGTTCCAGTTTATGTTTGAGTTCTTTTCTTTGTTGTTGTTCTAGTTTTTGCTCTTGTTTTAGTTCTGGCTCTATTTCGAGCTTAATTTACGTTATATTTCGTTAGATTTTGTTTTAAATCAACATTTCTTTTATTGATTTAGTTACAGTATGAGCTCAAATTCTTGTTCTTTTTTTACCAGGATGCCAAGGTATGCATAGACTAATTGGATATTTTTTATCTTTCCAAACAAATACTCCCGGCACATAAAAATTTCGTAAGTAAAATGCCTTAATTAAACCATTTGTAAATAAATCTTTCCAATCTTTCTGAATTCGATTTTAAGGAATAAATATGTGGGTGTGGTTTAAAGTTGATTTGAGTATTTATAACGATACCACCAAATTAGTTTCGAAAGCACACATGTGGCCAAAAATATGTATCGTACCATCGTCAGCAAATATTTCGTGCAGCCAACATAAATATACACAACAACTCAATTTCTATTCGGCTTTAACGGAACGAAAAACAGATTCTCGTCAAACTGTCATACATATTAGGGTACTTGAAAGTCGGTACGTTTGACTGTGAGTCAAACCATATTTCTGTTTTTCTCTCGAAATTCCTTCTGCATCACGAGTCAGCCGCCATCCAGAGATAACTCAGGTACCGAGGATCACAACCGTCTCGTTTCAGGAAGCATGATTTTTGTTGTTTTGAAGCCAAACCGTCAACATGAGTAGGATTCGACATCCGACCACCGAACGACAATTGCGCTGTCGAATCACTTTGGGTGGTAAACTCTTGAGTGGGAAGGTATTTTATTTTTGTTTTTCCGTTCGTTTCGAGACCGCTGCCTTGCACAGTAAGAATAATGGCACATAATGGTGTGCAGTTTTCCATCATATTTGAAGCCGTGAACAGAATCGACAACAAACTCCGAAGGATGAAAACGTTGCAGTGTCAACGATTTTGTTTTTTGACGGAAATGGACGGAAAATTCACCTGATAAAGCTGTGAAATAGCTTTGAAAAATCGATGAGATTTCAGATTCAGATTTCGATTTAGGTTTTAGATTCAGATTTCAGATTTCAGATTTCAGATTCAGATTTCAGATTCAGATTTCAGATTCAGATTTTAGATTCAGATTTCAGATTCAGATTTCAGATTCAGATTTCAGATTCAGATTTCAGATTCAGATTTCAGATTCAGATTTCAGATTCAGATTTCAGATTCAGATTTCAGATTCAGATTTCCGATTCAGATTTCAGATTCAGATTTCAGATTCAGATTTCCGATTCAGATTTCAGATTCAGATTTCAGATTCAGATTTCAGATTCAGATTTCAGATTCAGATTTCAGATTCAGATTTCAGATTTCAGATTCAGATTTCAGATTCAGATTTCAGATTTCAGATTCAGATTTCAGATTCAGATTTCAGATTCAGATTTCAGATTCAGATTTCAGATTCAGATTTCCGATTCAGATTTCAGATTCAGATTTCAGATTCAGATTTCAGATTCAGATTTCAGATTCAGATTTCAGATTCAGATTTCAAGTTCAGATTTTAGATTCAGATTTCAGATTCAGATTTCAGATTCAGATTTCAGATTCAGATTTCAGATTCAGATTTCAGATTCAGATTTCAGATTTCAGATTCAGATTCAGATTCAGATTTCAGATTCAGATTTCAGAGTAAGATTCAGGACCACGACATTCAGTAGTACAGTTTTTTTATTTTAAAATAAAATTCCAGAGTCAGATTCATATAAAAATTCGGATTGGAAAATGAAACATGAGGTATCAAATTCTAACTTCCCTGAAGAAAATATATCACCACAGACAAACAGACAGGACACTCCGTTTTCATTCTTCGCAAAACTGCTAAAAAATTTGATGAAGCTAGGCAATGTCGACACTAGAGGCGCTGGTATCATTAAAATGGAAAATCTAAATATTTCATCATGGTAGCTGTGTATTTTCGCATCTCCATGGTGCTTATGTTATGGTTATCGTTTGTTTTCATTCAGTTCTAATTCACGAAGCTTTGTGTTCAAGATTTTGGTCATTAGTTCCAACGATCTGGCCTTATTAGAAGACCTACCAACCGAACCGAGCAACAAGAGCTGCTTGAATCAGTGCATGTAAGGCATTCCTTTGAATCCTTCCGTTATTCTATTAATGTACTGAAGTTTAGACCAATGGTCCAATTTTCATTTCAGGAACTACGACACGCGATGGTTACGATGCAGATAAGTTGGTCACATCTCGTTTTGGAAGCGATGGAGATTTGGAAAATACCCTAGCTTGTGGAGAGCTCAACTGGAGCAAAATAAAAAACTGTTTGTTGAAGACCAGTTAAATGGCAAAAAGGCTCTTCGCAGTTATTTAGTTTGAAATGGTCCGGAACATACAATTCTTAAATTGCGCTCATTCGAAACTATACCGAAAGTCAAAGTGACGGGAAACGTGTCCAACCTTTCTGAAAAGATATGTATGAAGCGATTGGTTTTCAAGGAAGAATTAAGCCCGCAGCAGAAAACAAACAAATAAACTAAAAACAAAGCCTCACTTCAAATAATACAAATACTCTCGCATTACGCATTACAAATACTCGCATTACGGTGTTTAGCATGGAAATATTCTTTGTCAAAAATAAATTGTTTGAATATGTATTAGAAATTACCACTGAACTTTTTTTTATATACTGTTTTGGAATTTAAGGAAAAGTGCGAAAATAACTGGAATAACCTTTATTTTAAAAATAAATAGCAACTTTTTGCAAATGACTTTTTTTTTATTTTGAATGCTTTAGGTACGTTTTCAATAAAACCGGAACATTTGAGGTAACAATACTTCAAGTCCTGATCTGGTAAGTTGTTGATTTTTTTGGTTAGATTGTTGCTGTCACTGGTCGGCAATCCATTTCTATAGAACACAACTGATAACATACGTAATTTTCTTCACTCTGAGGGGCGCATACCTGGAAGGACAAGGTCGTTTTTATCACTTTCGGAAACCTAATCTCAACTAAAAGTATAAAACTTTTCTTAAAACCCTTCTTATTGCAACAGCTTGAAGAAGAAAATTTCAAACTGCTTGTTTACGGTTTCAGTAATGATTGTCAAGATTTCATGGCTACCTTCAATGGAATATTCTACTATGTCGATATTGGTAGGCAATGTCGCCAACAGATGGCAATGTAATCGCTTTGCGAAGAAATGACCAGATTTCCTTAAGAGTGTCCTGTCTGATTGTCAGGATAGAGTAGTAAAAATTAATACATGCTCACCAAATGTTGCCACCCAATGACTACTTTCCTTAACGCTAGTGCTATTTCGCACTACCAATTTTTCAATCCGTAGTCGGAAGGAAGTGTTCCGATAATCCTTCGGTCACCCTTTCCGTTACTTATGGTTTCTGTTCACCTTAAAAACGTTGAAAATCTACTAAATTTCCAAAGATCACATTAAAAAACACATGTTGTAAAACGGATCTATGCCTACTTTTTCAGTGTTTACCTGTTTTTTCCAAGTTCATTATTCAAAAAGTAGTATTTAAATCGTTCTATTCAAAATTAAACATATTCTCAAAACTTTCATCTTGACCTTTGAAAAATTCGTGTCCCTTGCGGAATTGGCCGAGCAGTCCACTAACCATTATCAGACGGATTGATTTTGGCTAAATTGAACGGCGTAGCGCGGTGATGGTTTGTTGCTTCCGTTTCCTTTCGCCAAGCCGAGCCAATCGAAACCAAGCCCAAACCTTCGCTCGCGTCCCGTTTTCATAATTAATGGATGGCTGACCTTTAGCACAACTTTTCATTCCAATCGAGTAAATAGAGGAAGAGAGTCTCCTGCTGTCTAGCTTCCTACTTCGACTTGGATACTTCGGTTTGGATGGATGATGACGATGATGGTGTGGGATGGTCCTGCCCGGATTCCTGGAGGGCAAATTGAAGGTACCTACTTACAAGCTAGCTACTTTCAAAAACTGAGAAACTCAATTTACTAGAGGAGGGCCCATAGCCAGGCCGATAGCTATCGGAAGTTAACCTATGTATATCTAAAGGTAAGGGCAAGTTTGTTGGTGTTATTTGTTGCTGCTGGAGCTGCAATCATAGCAGGCGAGATTGAAATTTCTGATTGAACTTGTTTAAACTTTTCTCTCCTAGTTGGTTTTCTTTGTCCATTAAATTTCAAGAAGAGAAATAATTAAGTTCTGAAGGCAATCCCGCCAAAGTGCCCGATTAAGTTTGCAATAATACGAATAAATGGTTGTTAAATTGACTTTCTCCGAAATAGATAGCAAGTTTTCGTTCGCAACTTTGAAAGGTAGGCCACTCCCCGTCCCAGAACTGTCGCCGCCGTTGAGCTGTGCCGGAAAAGCTCCTGCCGTTGTCTGTTGTGCCAAGTTGAACACCGACATGGTCCGAATCCGATTCGCAATCCCTGATGGATCCTGCTGACAGTTGTCGATATTGGAAAAGGGAGAACGAACGAGGAGCTGGCTCGTCAGGTAGAATGTGATGATTATTTTTAGCCAAGCGGATTTTTCTTCGACTTCCCTTTTTGTTATTGTTTTTATTGCCCTACGAGACGCTAGAGCTAACGCTCCGGTAACGCTAGAGTGAAGACATGACAAATAAGTTATGTGGAAAATTATCTCCCCTCTTAAGTAGAACCAGATCCGGGGTTCGGAGAAACAGACTCGTTCCGGTTTTGATGGATCCGGGAAAAGATGATCTTTTTGGGACGGCCTGGCAAAAGGCTTTGAAAACAAATAGAATTCGGCTTACACGAGTGGCTGAGTGAGGCGGATGTTCTCTTCTTTCCTGGATATTTTTTTCTATGTTCATTGAGTGTGATTTATAAATTTAAACTAACCCTAACCTTTCTCCTCTGGGGATGGTAGGTACATATTTATTTTTATCCTCCGTAATCGATATACAGGGCCTTCCAAAACGAATTGATTCTGAAAAGCCATGCGGTTTCCTGAGCTTCAGACAAACAATATTTAAGCTTCTTCAAGTGATTTAAAGTAGCCTACTTGAGAAACGATCGAAACACAAATCTGTAGATAGAAAACTCGAATGCCCCGACTACCTAACGCTGTGAAGTCTAGAGATAATTTCCCCCGAGTGTCATTGAGGTCAGCTTCAGCTCTGTCAGCCAGAAGAAAAGTTTAATTATTTCCAAACCGAACAGTTTGTTGGGCCAATGAAATGAAGCAGTTGAAGCGGCAGCATGAATTTTAATTGCTCTCATTATAAACACGCCATCGTTTTCTTGTGAGCTTAATTAAAACGTCATCAATTTCGAGCAGCTTTCTTTTGATCCTGTTGTTCGACAAAAAAAATATTAAGGGTTGGGTGAGTTGGTGAACAAGTCAGGGTCAAATGTTTAGATAAGATAACCGGATTAAGCCCGATTGAGAAAGCTATAGAATCAACAATTTAATATTCGAAAATTCTTTCCTTTTTCCTGTAGAAAAAGAAAACAATATAAAAAGTGGAAAAATTGAATGACTACGTCGAGTGCTGAATAAATCAAGTTTCGCTAGGAGTTGCATACATAATTTTATGTAAATTCGAATAAATCCTTTGAAAATCCATTAATGAACAATCTATCCTGGCATGTTTTGATCAAATAGGTCGTGGACTATAAATTTACGAGCAAATGAAAAGTATCAAAAAGTATTACTTCTTGATTCTGGATTCAGAGTCGAAAAGTTTACTTTCAGGCACAGAATTGCCAAAGAGATCTTTTGATCGCATTTTGTTTATTTTTTTATTCAATATTTTAGAACGCGAACAAAAATTTTTCTTATTCGACACATTTTTCTAGAAAATAAGATCATTGTAAGAAGTTCCCTTTTCAAGCTTTGGCTAAAGAATCAAGACACCCAGCGAACATGAAATCGTATCGGAAACGACAACTTAAGTCGTTTACAATGGTTTTGCGAATCGCAATTCCAACTCCATAGGGATAAGATCGTATAAAATGTCGTCTGAAGTCAGTGGAAATCGGATATGACAGAAAATTCGCCATCTTTGTACATTTTTATATGATTTTGCTGTCGCGCGGGCTTCAAGTGTTATCACTTGTTTCCTCGCCATGTTCTTTCTGCAACCAGCAGTGAATCCAGATGGCTTAAAATCAGACGAGAATTGCGTAATATTGACCAATGAAAGGACTGAAAAATATTGTCGCTGGCAACGATTTAAAGGCTATGAGAGCAAAACTCTCTTGCATTTTTCCGACAGACAGGTACGAATAAGGTGTCGGATAACGCCAAATTGGTATAGTTTTCGTTGCTTAAAAAATAAATGAAGTTTATGTATGTATATTGCCACCATTTTGGTAGGTAAATACTGTTTTTTCAACTTTAATACGATCTTTCTACAATGTACATATATGGAACGTATATCAAAACAACATAAGAATAAAGCTACAACAATTATTATTTATTAAATTGATTTGTTTTCTGCATATCCTTCATCTCATCTCTACATTCTTTCTCACATCTATTCTTAATAAAACCTTTTTGCCAAATCACTAAAAAAAAACTTATAAATCTACGCATCCCTGGCCAATTCACCTTTATTCACCGGAATGCCAAATCACAATAAACAAACCGCAGCAGCAGTCTTAAAATCGGCGCTTCGTAAGCTAATTCCGTCCAACGGAAGGCAGAAACTAAAGAAATCAACAGAAGCCTTAATAATCTCCGCTTGGCAAAATCAAAACAAACAATCCACAGCAGCAGCCTTAAAATCTGCGCTTCCTAAGTAATTTTTGTAATTTTTATAATTTTTGTAATTTTTGTAATTTTTGTAATTTTTGTAATTTTTGTAATTTTTGTAATTTTTGTAATTTTTGTAATTTTTGTCATTTTTGTAATTTTTGTAATTTTTGTAATTTTTGTAATTTTTGTAATTTTTGTAATTTTTGTAATTTTTGTAATTTTTGTAATTTTTGTAATTTTTGTAATTTTTGTAATTTTTGTAATTTTTGTAATTTTTGTAATTTTTGTAATTTTTGTAATTTTTGTAATTTTTGTAATTTTTGTAATTTTTGTAATTTTTGTAATTTTTGTAATTTTTGTAATTTTTGTAATTTTTGTAATTTTTGTAATTTTTGTAATTTTTGTAATTTTTGTAATTTTTGTAATTTTTGTAATTTTTGTAATTTTTGTAATTTTTGTACTTTTTGTACTTTTTGTAATTTTTGTAATTTTTGTAATTTTTGTAATTTTTGTAATTTTTGTAATTTTTGTAATTTTTGTAATTTTTTAATTTTTGTAATTTTTGTATTTTTTGTAATTTTTGTAATTTTTGTAATTTTTGTAATTTTTGTAATTTTTGTAATTTTTGTAATTTTTGTAAGTTTTGTAATTTTTGTAATTTTTGTAATTTTTGTAATTTTTGTAATTTTTGTAATTTTTGTAATTTTTGTTATTTTTGCAATTTTTGCAATTTTTGTAATTTTTGTAATTCTTCTAATTTTTGTAGTTTTGTAATTTTTGTAGTTTTTGTAATATTTGTAATTTTTGTAATTTTAAGATTTTTTGTAATTTTTGTAATTTTTGTAATTTTGGCAATTTTTGTAATTTTTTTAATTTTTGAAATTTTTGAAATTTTTGTAATTTTTGTAATTTTTGTAATTTTTATAATTTTTGTAATTTTTGTAATTTTTGAAATTTCTAATATTCTTTTAATTTTTGTAGTTTTTGTAATTTTTGTAATTCTTGTTATTTTTGTAATTTTTTCAATTTTTGTAATTTTTGTAATTTGTGTAATTTTTATAATTTTTGTAATTTTTGTAATTTTTGTAATTTTTGTAACTTTTGCAATTTATGTAATTTTTGTAATTTTTGTAGTTTTGTAATTTTTGTAATTTTTGTAATTTTTGTAATTTTTGTAATTTTTGTAATTTTTGTAATTTTTGTAATTTTTGTAATTTTTGGATTTTTTGTAATTTTTGTAATTTTTGTAATTTTTGTAATTTTTGTAATTTTTGAAATTTTTGAAATTTTTGAAATTTTTGTAATTTTTGTAATTTTTGTAATTTTTGAAATTTTTGTAATTTTTGTAATTTTTGAATTTTTTGTTACTTTTGTAATTTTTGTAATTTTTGTAATTTTTGTAATTTTTGTGATTTTTGTAATTTTTGAATTTTTGAAATTTCTAATTTTTGTAATTTTTGTAATTTTTGTAATTTTTGTAATTTTTGTAATTTTTGCAATTTTTGTAATTTTTAATTTTTGTAATTTTCGTTGTTTTGTAATTTTTGTAGTTTTTGTAATATTTGTAATTTTTGTAATTTTTGTAATTTTTGTAATTTTTGTAATTTTTGTAATTTTTGTAATTTTTTTTATTTTTGGATTTTTTGTAATTTTTGTAATTTTTGTAATTTTTGTAATTTTTGTGATTTTTGTAATTTTTGAATTTTTGAAATTTCTGTAATTTTTATAATTTTTGTAATTTTTGTAATTTTTGATTTTTTTGTTATTTTTGTATTTTTTGTTATTTTTGTAATTTTTGTAATTTTTGTAATTTTTGTAATTTTTGTAATTTTTGTAATTTTTGTAATTTTTGTAATTTTTGTAATTTTTGTAATTTTTGTAATTTTTGTAATTTTTGTAATTTTTGTAATTTTTGTAATTTTTGTAATTTTTTTAATTTTTGTAATTTTTGTAATTTTTGTAATTTTTGTAATTTTTGTAATTTTTGTAATTTTTGTAATTTTTGTAATTTTTGTAATTTTTGTAATTTTTGTAATTTTTGTAATTTTTGCAATTTTTGTAATTTTTGTAATTTTTGTAATTTTTGTAATTTTTGTAATTTTTGTAATTTTTGTAATTTTTGTAATTTTTGTAATTTTTGTAATTTTTGTAATTTTTGTAATTTTTGTAATTTTTGTAATTTTTGTAATTTTTGTAATTTTTGTAATTTTTGTAATTTTTGTAATTTTTGTAATTTTTGTAATTTTTGTAATTTTTGTAATTTTTGTAATTTTTGTAATTTTTGTAATTTTTGTAATTTTTGTAATTTTTGTAATTTTTGTAATTTTTGTAATTTTTGTAATTTTTGTAATTTTTGTAATTTTTGTAATTTTTGTAATTTTTGTAATTTTTGTAATTTTTGTAATTTTTGTAATTTTTGTAATTTTTGTAATTTTTGTAATTTTTGTAATTTTTGTAATTTTTGTAATTTTTGTAATTTTTGTAATTTTTGTAATTTTTGTAATTTTTGTAATTTTTGTAATTTTTGTAATTTTTGTAATTTTTGTAATTTTTGTAATTTTTGTAATTTTTGTAATTTTTGTAATTTTTGTAATTTTTGTAATTTTTGTAATTTTTGTAATTTTTGTAATTTTTGTAATTTTTGTAATTTTTGTAATTTTTGTAATTTTTGTAATTTTTGTAATTTTTGTAATTTTTGTAATTTTTGTAATTTTTGTAATTTTTGAATTTTTGAAATTTCTAATTTTTGTAATTTTTGTAATTTTTGTAATTTTTGTAATTTTTGTAATTTTTGTAATTTTTGAAATTTTTGTAATTTTTGCAATTTTTGTAATTTTTGTTATTTTTGTAATTTTTGTAATTTTTGTAATTTTTGAAATTTTTGTTATTTTTGTTATTTTTGTTATTTTTGTAATTTTTGTAATTTTTGTAATTTTTGTAATTTTTGTAATTTTTGTAATTTTTGTTATTTCTGTAATTTTTGTAATTTTTGTAATTTTTGTAATTTTTCTAATTTTTGTAATTTTTGTAATTTTTGTAATTTTTGTAATGTTTTAATTTTTGTAATTTTTGTAATTTTTGTAATTTTTGTAATTTTTGTAATTTTTGTAATTTTTGTAATTTTTGTAATTTTTGTAATTTTTGTAATTTTTGTAATTTTTGTAATTTTTGTAATTTTTGTAATTTTTGTAATTTTTGTAATTTTTGTAATTTTTGTAATTTTTGTAATTTTTGTAATTTTTGTAATTTTTGTAATTTTTGTAATTTTCGTAATTTTTGTAATTTTTGTAATTTTTGTAATTTATGTAATTTTTGTACTTTTTGTAATTTTTGTAATTTTTGTAATTTTTGTCATTTTTGTAATTTTTGTAATTTTTGTAATTTTTGTAATTTTTGTAATTTTTGTAATTTTTGTAATTTTTGTAATTTTTGTAATTTCTGTAATATTTGTAATTTTTGTAATTTTTGTAATTTTTGTAATTTTTGTAATTTCTGTAATTTTTGTTATTTTTGTTATTTTTGTGATTTTTGTATTTTTTGTAATTTTTGTAATTTTTGTTATTTTTGTTATTTTTGTTATTTTTGTAATTTTTGTAATTTTTGTAATTTTTGTAATTTTTGTAATTTTTGTAATTTTTGTAATTTTTGTAATTTTTGTTATTTCTGTAATTTTTGTAATTTTTGTAATTTTTGTAATTTTTCTAATTTTTGTAATTTTTGTAATTTTTGTAATTTTTGTAATTTTTGTAATGTTTGTAATTTTTGTAATTTTTGTAATTTTTGTAATTTTTGTAATTTTTGTAATTTTTGTAATTTTTGTAATTTTTGTAATTTTTGTAATTTTTGTAATTTTTGTAATTTTTGTAATTTTTGTAATTTTTGTAATTTTTGTAATTTTTGTAATTTTTGTAATTTTCGTAATTTTTGTAATTTTTGTAATTTTTGTAATTTTTGTAATTTTTGTACTTTTTGTAATTTTTGTAATTTTTGTCATTTTTGTAATTTTTGTAATTTTTGTAATTTTTGTAATTTTTGTAATTTTTGTAATTTTTGTAATTTTTGTAATTTTTGTAATTTTTGTAATTTTTGTAATTTTTGTAATTTTTGTAATTTCTGTAATATTTGTAATTTTTGTAATTTTTGTAATTTTTGTAATTTTTGTAATTTTTGTAATTTCTGTAATTTTTGTTATTTTTGTTATTTTTGTGATTTTTGTATTTTTTGTAATTTTTGTAATTTTTGTAATTTTTGTAATTTTTGTAATTTTTGTTATTTTTGTAATTTTTGTAATTTTTGTAATTTTTTTAATTTTTGTAATTTCTGTAATTTTTGTAATTTTTGTAATTTTGGTAATTTTTTTGAGCACTCTTAAATCATGTGAATTGTCACCAATTGTTTTTACATCTTTATCTTACATATTTCATCTTTTTAGGTAATTGAAGCTTAAGAACACCACAGTACCCACATGAAGCTATGGAGCGTTTGAACTGAAATTTTCATCCTTAGATTAAGAAGTGAATCCACTTTCTCTGTGAAGAGCCGCGGTTTAATTTTTCAATTTGCTAATTGAAGTGGAAAATTCAGCTTAAAATTGAACGTAGGTATAGGTTGTTGTCACCCGTCGTGGGACCAAACATGACGAAAACAAATGTCGTCGTCAGCGTGTGATCATCAGTCCCCGAACAGTCGTTGGGTTTACGCCTTATTGCATGAAAGCGGAACAGAACACAAGGAAAGGAAAATAAAATATAAATAATTATAAAAAAAATCATTCAACCCGTAGTCTCACGACGACGGGTTGATTATGCATGCAAATTTTTAATAAAATATTTACTTCGTTCTATAACTGTTGCTGCTGCTGCTGCTTTCTAGCCTAGAAGCTACAGCATACAGATGAAAGGTCCCAGAGCAGCAAGGCCTAGGCTCACAACGGGCGACCTGAGCAAATGAGAGGAAAACCATCGAGTGGATTTGCATGCTGAATATTTATGGACTTGGATTATTATGACGCACAAACGCGAACCGGTGAATTTGCAGTGAGTGATGATGAAGATGGCGAAAACTTGAGCTATGCTACTGGTATGGTACCTGGAAAATTGACACACCTCTTTAAAAACCAACCCTTATTTGGACGAGAAAATCTTCGGAAAGTTTTCATTA
The DNA here is from genome assembly GCF_029784155.1 of Uranotaenia lowii. Taxonomy (NCBI): domain Eukaryota; kingdom Metazoa; phylum Arthropoda; class Insecta; order Diptera; family Culicidae; genus Uranotaenia; species Uranotaenia lowii. Next base: position 92,302,752 of record NC_073691.1, read on the forward strand.
GGATTTGGATGGAATAATTAAACTTGCGAGTATGTGTTTTTCTTTATTACTAGAGAACATTCTTTTCAAGGAATTTATAACTTGGATTGAACAAAATGTTGAGGAAATTTTAAATTCAAGAATCATTACTGAATTTCTTCAATTTTCTAACAATGATCATCTGGCAATGAGGACTGCTTCTAGTCTAGTTTTCTCTCCCTTATCGTCCATGTAATTTCGACAGCTTACACAGTTTTAATTCCCTGGGGAAGTATATTTACGCCCAAGGGTAAGATTATTTGTGTGTGTTCGAGCACCCATATTCCGTCTGCGGTCAATGTACCGGTACGCGATCAACAATATTTAGAAATTTCATTTTTAAATTTTCTTATCTTAATTTTTTTTTCAGTTCGACGATTGAATTGTAAAATTAAATTTGGAACTGTATCAAAATAGTCTTCAGATTTTACCAGCGTACCTACCCTAAACCACAATCCTTTGGAAGCGGGGAAAAATTACAAATTTCCTCCGCCCGGGCAACAGGAACATCAGCAGTCGGTAGCTAGCTAGCTGCAGCAGCCTCTCTGTATCCACAAAGCCATATCCGGCCGAGGCTTTTTTTGCTCGCTTTTTTCACTGAAACAATTTCCCCAGCCAGCCGACCGTAACACATTCTGCGTTGCATTTCAATGATGTTTTAAGGTATGCTCCACTGTGCTCCAACCTGTGCAAAGCTACATCGGTATACCCAAATCACTGGGAGTTGAAAGTGTTTGAAAAAACAGGGCGAGGTGATTTTGTAGGTTTTTTTTACTATAGTAGAGTTTTACAACAATTAATAATTTAAAAAATCAGTAAACTAACTCATTGTATTGTACAAGTTCAAATCATTCAAATTTTTCACAAAAAATGAACACATTTTTTCTGAGATTTTCATCCTTTAGGATGATTCATCCTTTAACTAAACACATTCGTTAAAATTGGCTTTAAACAAATGAGAGAACAAATTCCAGCATGAAAAAGGCCTATTTAATCATTCGAACCAAAATAAGTTTTCCAATGCCCCAGTGTAATCTGAAGGCATGAGTACATGGAAAAAAAATTGAGTGGTTATTCCAAAGACGCTGTCATGATAATTTTACCATTTCAGTGCTATAGTATTTTCAACCACGAAAAGTATAACATCGATTTTGTAAAAGTGCGTTTGAAACAATATTGAAATTACTATGAACCTGGTAATTTTCGATAACTCTCAATGTTTGTTGTCGAAAATACTATGGTCTTGATAATTTCATCATAATTTCTATTACAACTAGCGTCCGCATAGTAATTTAGACATTGTGGCACCAATTTCTATCAACAAAATACTACACACATGGTACTTTTGAGAACAAAACATATTTGACTCAAAGACATCAGTGCGTATGATAATTTTACTATGGTAAACATTCTTGTTGTTTATACTAATTGAGGATCATTAACCATCAAACCCGTGAGTAAACAAACAAATTTTGAGCTGCTTTCAAGTTTCATAACTTTGAAAATTTTTCCAGAGCATCGGGAGAACACACTAACATTGACCGACGTGTGTCGGAAGTGTGAGTTTTAATGTTTTTAATTATGTAATAATGTTTGCATGGAAATAAACAAACAAACATACATAGTAATGTTACTATTCAAATCAAGCTCCTCGCTCCTCCCTCACATACTAATTTCATCATGAAACATATAAATTTTACTATGCACGAAGTAAAACAATGCATCATTTCATTGACAGTTTTACTAAAACGCAGTTGAATTCACTATGCGCAGCCAAATTGAGCACATGGTAAAATAGCTATGCGTAAGGTATTATAAACTACCAAACATATTTGACTCAAAAAATATGGTTGCCTGTTGTTCATTTAAACCACGTATCTAGTAGTTTTACTATGCTTTTTTGTGTGTAGGCGCTGTCCTGATCGGAACGTAAAATTTCGTATATTCCTTGAAGGAATAATCTAACTACACACAAAGTAATTTAGAAATTTTACATACGAGATTTTTCACGTCAACTTAGATTGTGTGGCCCCATCCCATCGATTGGACGTGTGTTTCGTAGTAAATTTTTAAATTACCTAACTGCCGAATGAATTTCACGTAAAGTTCAAGTGGGTTTGCTTGTACGAATTCTTTCAGACAGATGACTGTGGTTAAGGTGTGAAATTGCGGAATGTTATGGCTGGTTTTCCCTATTACCCGATTATCACGCACAAGCAGAAAAAAATAATTTCTCCACCGGTCGGAAAGTTGTCCGTTTAGTTAGAAAAGTTCCGACAACCGATAATGGGATCGGTAGGACACCGATAAGTGGTTTCAACAACCGGAATTCGACGATGCATGAGAAAAACTAAGCGTTTGAATTCTGGGAAGTTCGATTCATGATAATTTCTTTTTGAAATCTGTAACTCCGATGAGTTTTTGTTGATATTTTTCAGGGAATCGAACGATGATCTCACACAGTAACAAAAATTGGACCCGGCTTGTCATTCGCTAGGACATTTGTTTGAGATCAAGCACTCAAAAGTGTCGGACAAGAAAAACTATTTATCATAGAATTTTTTTTCAAATTAATATTTCCAATTTTTACAGGAACTTACAGATGCTTCGAAAAAACCCTGATTATTTTTTAGAATAGTGGATACTTGTGGGTTATTGTGAATGATTGTGAAAACAAATTTCATTTCCGAAGCAATTTTGTTCCATTAATTATTATTGGCTATTACCACAGAAAAAGAAAATGTAAAATCAATCTATATTTCATTTTGACACTAACCACATTTAACGTAATATTCATCATTGTTAGACGCAGTAGGCGACTAATAAGCAACCATAGCTATCAGTAATATTAGTTTGAAAAAAAAAATCAGTCTCTTTAACTGTAACTTCCAAGCTGACAAAACGTGTTCCTTGGCTTCCAATATCCAATAGGTTTTGAGCCCAGTTTTTCAAAAAGTTAAAGGGTTAGTCAGTTTTTTTTTACGAAGATGTCCACTAGGAGCAGGACTCGTTCGAAAATAATTTTGCTGTTGGATTCTATTAATTACGCCCTGCAAGGTCGGCTAGATTATGGCTCTGGAAAACTCGGGGACAGTCATTACCAGTGATAGTCCATTCCGAAGCCGAATTTGTCGCACTTGCTGAAGGCTGCCAGGAATTAATTTGGGTAAGCAATCTGATAGCTGAATTAGGCCACGGCTTTTGAGGACAACCAAAGCTGTCTCAAGATGGTGCAGGGTAACCGGATTGAACGACGAAGCGAACACATCGATACACGGTATTTCTTTGTTCGAGATTTTCATCAAAAAGGGGTTATCGAACTAAAGTATTGTCCAACGGAGGAAATGCTCGCTGACGTCCTTGCGAAACCACTTGAGCGAGTACGACTTGAAAAACTGCGAAATATGATGTGCGTACTTCCAGGATAATTCGGGGAGGAGTGTTAGACGCAGTAGGCAAGTTATTTAATAAGCAATCATAGCAATCTGTAATATTGCAGGGCTAGAAGCGACCATGCGGTAAAAAAGTAGGGCAAAATAGTTACTTTGAAGTGAAATTAGGGTAAAATTAGTGACCAGATCAAAACGAAAACTAACTAAAAAATGACATTAAAAACTGAAATAAAACGCTTTAAAGACAACTCTGTTAATTGAAAAACGTTTTTTGGAAGGCTGTTGGCCTCGCTTGTAGTAAAGCAATATGTTGGACAAAAGAGGAACATTTTAAATGAGCTTAGATAATTTAAGAATAGCGACCGCAGAATCCTAAAGTTCTAAAGAAACAATGGGAGGGAGACAACTTAGCCCGACAAGTTTAAAGAATTTACTTGAAATTGAGTTAAGATTTACATTTATAGAAATTTCATTTCATGAAAGAGTCATGAAATTAAAAATTGGGAGGACCTCATGAAACAGTGACAAAACAATGATAGATAAAGACATAATGTTGACAGAAGATTGACAATGACTTAAAGAAGCTTAGCGAAAAAATTTACTTAAGATGATAATAACCCAAAAAAGGCTAAATATTTTTTACGAGACTAATCTTCAAGGTAGATTATAAAATTTTTTAAATTTAAAACTAACTCAAAGAGAATTTACTTATAAAAACGGAACATTTCCTAAGAGATTACCTGCAGACTTTATTGCATGATCCACATATCAATTATTACAAAGATTTACTAGAAAAAAAAATGATGTTCAAAAAGGAATTTTAAAAAATATTCATAAATGATTCAACACGACAATTTCTTTAAAAAATTAACAGATCCAAGAAACACCTCAGAAATATTGTATCCATTCAAGAAACACCTATTGGAATATTGTAGAAAATATTTAAGTAACCTCTAAAAAGGTACAAAAATTACTGAAAGTTATCGAAAGCTTCAAAAAGGGTTTGAAATCTATGTATATCTAAAAATCTTTCAAATGATTCGAAAATATCTGAAATAAGTGAACTTAGAAATGAAATATCTGATATTTTCGATTCAATTGAGTTACTTTTCACAAGTTTACCTCCCATTTAATACAACCAAGAGCATTGAAAGCATGGAATGTTTCCTGCCATGTGATTTAGTGCACTGTACAGATTTTGATTGATTTTTTTTTAAATTAAGTTGAGAATTATTTTTAACAAATTCAAGCTTTAAAAGTCATAACACTTCAAATCTTGGTTACACATGTTATAATAGTGTCACGTCAGGAAATTTTTTTCTTGACACGAATGCCAAAACGTTGGTAAAAAGTGTCACAAATAAACAAAAAACTAAATATTTTTTAGGCGAAAAACTATTTTTGTTTAAATTCCAATTGTCATCCATATAATGTTTAAGTGTAAGCGATATATCAAAGCAAAACAAAACAATAATCTTCCTTACTGAATCCGAGCCATTCTCTCAATTTAGATCTTGTGAATTCCCCACAGGACTCGAAAGGAATGAAAAAGAATCCGTCAAATAATAAACGAATAACCTAATAATAAAATAATGAATACATACCACCAACGTTTTTAACGTTTTTAATGAGTAGAAAAAGTTTAAAAAATAGGCTCAGTTGTAAGGAAATTATATACAAAATAGTGACTTTAGGGACCAAATTTCAAAAAAGTAACTTCTGAGTGACCAGCCTGAAAAAAGTGACAAAGTTACTAAAAAGTGACCAACTTCTAGCCCTGATATTGGCTTGAATAAAACCAGTCTGTTCAACTGCAACTTCCAAGCTGACAAGACGTGTTCTTTCTACGGCTACCAATATTGAATAATCATTACATCGCGATAAACTTATTAAAAATTCACGTACCTAGCTTGTAAGTAAATTCCATGTGAAGTATCAGAATAACTATACCTTCGAATATGTGTCCTTGTTCTTTACTTTCAGTACTTAGAATGCCAACCTAGAACAAGAAAGTATTATAAACATTCTTGTATCAAATACCATCAAGTGCATTAATTCTGCAGTAAATTCTCCAGTTTAATGATAGCTGGGCAACAGTTTGAGAAAGTGGAGTGCTTCCAGTATCTTAGAAGCCAAATAATGCCTGAAGTAGGTACCAAGAAGGACATCGAAACTCGGATCAGAAGGGCTCGATTTGCGTTTGCGAGTCTTCGAAACATATGGCGCTCACGCTAGATCTCTCTACGAACTAAGATCCGAATCTTCAACTCAAACGTCAAGTCCGTATTGCTGTACGGGTGCAAAACTTGGTGCACATATGCGGTAACGACGCGAAAACTGCAAGTATTTGTAAACCGCTGCCTGCGGAATATCATCCGCGCTTGGTGGCCTGGCAACTGGATCTCGAGTGAGAAACTACATCGCCGGTGTCACCAAAGGCCGCTAGAAATCGAGATTCAGAAACATAAGTGGAGATGGATTGGGTATTAGACTGAGTCAATTTGGGGTCATTTTTGAATTTCTCAAACCCTGGGGTCTTAAAAGCTTCGTTTTGGTCCAAAACTTATTCATGATTTTTTGCAGAATTTTTAAGTAACGTTTACATGAGTAAATTTGAACTTTTAGGTTTGTATGGGAAACTTGAATATTTTGTACCGAAAAATCAACATCATTTTTGTTTCTTCTGTGGAACTGAGCCTGCTAATGATTTTTGTGCCAATTTATAAATTTCTGAAAGGAAATTTCCCGCTGAACAACTTTGTCGAATATCATAACTTCGTATCTTTTCAGACAAAAAAGTTATTAACTGTTTAACAGGTGTATGTCTTTTTGGATTGATAAACCATGAATTCAATTGACACCACTGCTTGTGCCCCACGAAGTATGGCAAGAAAAGTGGTCTTGCAATACTTCGCTAGGCACCCAGCAGTGGTGTCAATTGAATTTGTTGTTTATCAATGCCAAAAGACATACACTTATTAAACAGCTAATAACTTTTTTGTCTGAAAAGATACGAAGTTATGATATTCGACAAAGTTGTTCAGCGGGAAATGTCCTTGAAGGAATTTATAAATTGGCACAAAAACCATTAGCAGGCTCGGTTCCACAGATGAAACAAAAATGATGTTGATTTTTCAGTTCAAAATATTCAATTTTTCCCATACAAACCTAAAGGTTCAAATTTACTCATGTAAACGTTACTTAAAAATTCTTCAAAAAATCATGGATGAGTTTTGGTCCAAAACGAAGCTTTTAAGACCCCAAGGTTTGAGAAATTCAAAAATGACCCCAAATCGACTCAGTCTATTGGGTATACGCTTGGTAAAGATGAGAACGAAATATGCAGAGAGGCGCTTGAATGAAATTCAGATGGGCATCGAAAAAGAGGCAGACCCAGAAACTCGTTTCGGCGAAGCCTAGCCGCCGAAATACGAACTGTCGACGAGAGTCTTGACTGGGTCCAAGTGAAGACAACAGTAGAGGTCTTTCACCACGGCCCTATGCGCCGGAGAATCGTTAATAATGTAGTTTTTCACGTTGCCCCAGCGTGCAGATTATTTTGAGTGTACTCGGGACATTCTTCCTCTACGCGGACAAAACAAAACTACCCACTTGAGTCAAGTGACTTGACTATTCACCACTGGGTTGATGTCTATTAAGCCCAAAGTACGAAGTTTTGAGTGGGTAGTTTTGATCTACTACAGGATTTTAATCAAAGGCCACTCACTAGGTACCATTTTTACTTCATTGTCCGACATTATTTTTGCAATGTTCAAGGCGCAGGTAGCCGGGAACCAATTAATTGATTATTCGGGACAAGCTTTGTACTGATTTCAGGAGAAACCTGCAGAACAAGTTTTCGGTAAGTTTTTTTTTTGTTTTTTTCGGATTTCTTTTATTGAAACTCAAACACACTGCTTTAGCTCGAATAGTTCCTTCTTTGCAGATGCAGAAGCAAGGTCCAAAACCAAAGAGTGCCCCATCAGAAGTTCCCTTAAAGTAGGCTTGCCAGATACTTTAAAAAAAAGCGGGACATTTCATGACAAAAAAGCGGGACACAGCCGAAAAAAGCGGGACATTTAAGAAACTTTTAAAAAAGCTTAATTATATTGCCCAAACTTTTTACGCAAACCATCAGAAAAAGTTATTCGTAGAAAGTACAATAAGGTTCTTTAAAGCAGATTGATTTTGCTCAGTTTTCCTTGAGTGACTTCTATTTATACTTTTTTTGCCATAAACACCGATATTTTCCACAGATCTCGCAAACTAACACGTTATTTAAAGGATATATTTCAAGTCCAACATGTAAACGGCAAATTTTATATCGCGTAGAAAACCTTCGTGCAATAACAAATATAATTCAAACTTGTTTTTTTTTTTGTTTCGATTATAGTTTTAACATCTTTATGTCATAAACGATGCAATTGGCGTACAGTCATTGATAAAATTATCCGGTACAACTGTGGTCGATGTTTACTCTTGGGCTCGAACTCTCGAACATCGGCTCTGGAAGCAACTGACTTGCCAACTGAGCTATATCACAAGCCCGACAAGTTTGTTTTGAAAATTTGAAATCTCAAGAAAACTTCCATCATTGTATACTTTGGAGCCAATTGAGTCGAAAAAGGTGGTGTATGAAAAGCAATTTAACTATGGTTCTTTGAAAAATTAAGATCTTTAATCATTTGGAAGCATTTTAAACAATAGTTTCTTCATACCAAAATTTTATTAAGATGTTTGTTAAACGAGCTCCAAGAACGCTTAATTGAATCAGAATCTTATTGTAACTTTAGAGCTATTCAGTATTTTCTTATGTAAAATCTGAAAAATTGATGCTTTTTTTTCAGAAAAAAAGACTTATTCCAATTTTTGTTTGTGTTGAACTAATGTTCAACATGTGTTAAAATAAAGTTTTATTTTTTCCAGTGTAAGTCAGTGAATTTTGTAAAAGTTTTCCATGAATAAAGCGGGACATTTTGAGGAAAAAGCGGGACAGCGGGACATTCATCAGAAAAGCGGGACATGTCCCGCTTTTGCGGGACGGATGGCAACCCTACCTTATGAAGTAACCCATCATTACTAAGATTTACCACTTATAACTAAGGACACTAATAAAGGGGTTTCTTGTGTTTTAAATAAATAAGACGACACACGTCTGGTTAGGACGGAAGCCAGTAACAAAGAGGCAGATCTGTTTTATTCTTAACATCTGGTACAAGATTTCGCCTGCGAATTCCTTTTGTCCCTATGTCGACAGTGTTCCCATTCTGGGATCTGACCTACTCGTCGAAACATCTACTAAGCGAACACTACACCTTAAAGCATCATTTCTTTGTTGGGAAACCTTTCCGGAAGCTGCCGATTCTGGTCGGGACGGGCAAGTGTAGCAACAGAATAACGGGGACATCGTTCAGGACAGAAAAAAATCAAATTAGGATTTCTTCGATAGCTTAAGGTTAGTTTTTTTTTACTATAACGAAGTGATGGAGTTTCGGCTAATCGATTTTTCTATGATTAGCGCTTTACACAAATAAATTTTTAAAATTTCCAGGGGTAGATTTAAATGATCCAATATCTACCTTAGTGTTCATTAACATCAGCCACTCAGATCTGATTTTTCAATTTCTTTACAGTAGCTGAACCTGAGCCTTTCGTTGGCAAATTACCCGGGAACCAGGAAGAAAGCTGATGCAGTAATCATACAAAATGGAAACTTTCTCTACGATCAGATACAAGGTTACAAATTATTATGTTTTATACCTATTTGAATTTTTACCTCATCCTTTTACTTTATTCCAGCATGTCAAAACAGATATTAATTGCCTGCAGCAGCACATCATCAACCTAATAGTGGAAATTTCAAATTACCTGATTTCCCAGCTGATAAACTTATGGGATCATAAACCACCAGCAAAGTCTATTTGATTTCTGTTAGTAGGTGCCTAAGAAATTAATTAAGGTTTTTACATTCCATCTTTACATTTTAAAACGAGGTTCTAATCTATAGGTTTCAAATTATTGTAAACTCTAGACAAAAAAAATCCATTGATGTAACATTAGATTAAAAAAGTTCATGTATATTCCAAATGGATCCCAGAATGGCATTACATAAAATGTTAAATGGGGAACACAAAATTTGAAAAGAAAATATCATGCATTTACAAAATACGAAAGAAATATGATATGCAATAAAATAACATTCAAGTAACAATCCTTATTACATCTGTATTATATGATAAAAATACAATAAAATTAGAATTTAACAGTTATAATTCATTTTTTCCATAAATTAACAAAGTATGAATTTTCACCCACTGGGACCTTAAAGCACAACAACCTACCTCTGGGTTGTTGTGCTTTAACCTACTAGTATGTTCCTGCACTGAATTGGCGATTTACGTCAAAAGTTCCTAGAAGGGGTTGTGTTTTTTTTCTGTGTAGTTTGTATGATATAATATTGATATAATTCAATAAATAAGTCCATCGGTTTTCGGACACGATTGTGAAAAAAGAGTCTCATTGGGTGGTTCCAAAATAGTTTGAAATTCATTTTTCGACAACAATTCATGCGATAAAGTCGTTTGATGAGACCTAGAGGATCTAAAGATGAGCTAAAAAGATATATAAAAATAAAGACGATTGATTCCATGAAGCCAAGGAACGTGAGGGGTTTAATCCAGCGCAATCAATTGTTCTGTGTGGTTCGTCCAGCAACCTAGCAAATATACCGAACTTTATGGCCCATATCCATACCGCTTCGACTTGATCCACTTAGTTCAACTTAAGATTATTTACCTTATATTGGCGTAGGGGAATATGAGCATACTCTGAGGATCCCTGGGGAAAATTGATTCCTCAGCCATATCTGGAAACTGGTTTATCTTACATGAATCAAATGTTCTGGAAAAATGTGTCAAATAGAACAAAACAACAAACCTGAGATCAAATCCCGGTCATGGCATACATAATACACTTTCTGTGGTCTGGTGGATTTAGCATTTGTAAGATGCTAGCCATCATTACTTTGAAAGATGTGCGCTTAGAGTTAAGAAAAGAAGATCTCTTCAAAGAAACATGAAGTTTCACTGAGATCCTATGTGTGTGTGTTCGTTTAAAAAAAAAAAACCTGTTATCACAAAAAAAAAAAATTAAAAGTTCTATTTTTTTGCGTTATTGCACTTTGTTTGAAAAATCTATCCAAATGTGACTTGAAGATCTCTTTTTATCACTTCAAAATGTTTCTCACACGAAAATATTATAATAAAAATATTTATTTCAATATGTCAATCGTCAGGGTATATGAACTTTTTTATGTCATATTTTCAAAGCAATAGTAAACTCTAAAATTTTCGTACAAAAAGTTTTCCAAAATTTATGTTTTGGGCTCACTTGATCCTTCGATCCCTCCAAAAAGATATATTTTTTCTCTGAATGGTTGTTAATCCTTGCTAAACACAAAATAATTAGTGTTTATCCAATGACTAATACCTATCCAATAATTGATAATGGATAAAAAGTACTCAAAAAGTGTTTTTATCTAAAGATTTTAAAACTGCCCCTTTAAGTATGCAATGAAAATTAGCTAAAAGACAAACTTTCACAATTCCTTTTGTCTAGTGTTAGACAAAAAATATCTGTAAAATGAAAACTAATATGGCCAAAAAAATCAATGGAACTTTTATCTTTAGATTTTGCATGATTTTGCCAAAGCTTAGTGCCCTCTGAATGATGGATCAAGTCTCCATTAACTTTTTTATTTATTCCCACGAAAACGCTTCTAGTTCATATGAGTTTTCATGAATCGATCTAACTTTTGTCAGAAAATGCTTAAGACAGCGATCTGTAATTTTTTTTCCAAATATATATGATAGAAATAAGAAAAAGGGATCAAGTATCCCCATTCTCCCCTAATTGTGTATTGCATTAAGGTTAAGAGTTTAGAGAATACAAACAAGAATGCATCCACTAATCACTCACTAATCACTAATCGTACTTCCACAGCCAGAACTTATGTCTGAGTCCCAAAGAATAATAAGCGTGTATTATTATTCTTCTTGTCTTTGTTCATGTTTTGGATCATTTTAACATCAACACATCAAAATGATCAAAAACATAAAATGGTTGGGCCTACCATGGAGCAGAGAACGCAGAGAAATCTGGAACACAGGAACAGGAAGAAACGTGGACCACCAGTACCATACGTTTCAAAGGGGATCGTTGGAAGCATGCTAAGAAAAATGCTCCGTGATGAAAATACCATGCTAAATGTAATGTAACTTCACCAATCACTAGAGCCATTCTTCCTGGGCTGGAAATGATTTATTTGGTACACAGAAATCACAAAACTTGAAACTAAAATTCTTTTTGCAAATTTGATTTATTTGATGAAAGATTATTAAAAATTTACTTGTATTTTTCTGCGTTGAACTGTTTTGGATTTCAGTGTACAATCATTTCTGGTCTTAGACCAAGGATAAAGCGCCTTTACTCGCTCTTGAAAATAAAAAAGAAACGGAAACATTAATAGAACATTAAACCTTTCGAGGTCTGTTAAGAGCTCGAAAGGTTCTACAAATATTTTACCCTTTTAAAAGCACTTGATAGTGAGATTACTTCATTTTTAAAAGTAAAAAATATTAAAAATGTAAATCATATATGATTCAGAAAAAACATGAAAATGCTAACATTCAAAACCGTGAACTAGTACATAAGTGAGAAAAACATAAAAGCGAAAGATTGGAATAAAGCTCCATCCTTTTCTTCTACCTTAAACTAAAGCACAATCACAAAAATAAATCCATCTATCCCTACTGTTTCAATTCGCTTTCATTTCGACATGGACAGTCGAGACTATTTAGACAATCCCAACGCAGGAGCGTACGCAATGCCAAACGCGCCAGTATACCTTCATTCTGTGTGAATCGAATAAGTTTTTAGAAAAAAAAAACACAACCAAAACTGGTCACATTACTAAGAGCGAAGAAATGATGATCAAATTAAAGCTGAGATTATTCTACCCCTGGATTTTTGAATATAGGTACTGTGCAGACTGGCCAAGTCTTCCGTAGCGTTGCCGTCGGTCCACTTGACTGCCCCAGCCGGGGGAAACTACGCAATGTGCCACTCGCTACAATGTGGCTCGCTTCCCTGCTCACGCTCGCTCACTGACTGACTGGCCCGCGTACACGCTCGTGTCGGATGACCAATGCCGGTTTCATCCATACACACAGGTACTACGGTTCTCTGATTCTCAGCCCAGCAATCGCGAATATGTCTCGATGTCTAGTTTGCACACCTTTCCTGCCCCCACAAACACAGGTGTTACATTACGAATAGATAATTTTTATTTTAGATACCGACAATCAAAGTTTGCTTCTCCTTCCATTCTCCCCTCTTTCCCAAGTACTATTTTCCTCCTGCTTTATCTAGTAACACATGTTGGTAGGAAATTTTAGCGTTTTGAAGGAAAATCACACAGTCTACATCTCTCCCTCTACATCATTGAAACTTATTGATTGGTGGTCCTAATGTAAGGGATAAGACAAACAGACATACTTTTTATGCAACGCTGAATAAAGAAAGTTACCTTCGTCATGGGGGAGAAAGAAATAGATAGAGAAAAGCACATGTGATTTGAAACGTTCTCACCGAGTTTCTGCTGTTGGTGTCCCTCGCTTGCTTCGATTGGTTTGGCTCGTGTTGGCTTGTATAGACGCGTCCATTGATTCGATTTTTCACCAAAATTAAATTCATTACGTTTGATTGGAATCTTTTCACTATAACGAGGGCTTCTCACAATGTTTCTTCCAATTTCACTTGCAATTATTCGAAAATGCAGTAACTATTCTTAACTTTCACTTCCACTCTTCATGAGGCGGCTTCATATTCAGGCAAACGAGAATCGAGAAGTTAACGCGGACGGATCGAACCAAAAACTTGACCGTTCAACACGACACACAGAACGAGACCGCTTCATTTATCCAACTATATTCTTCAGAATATCAAAAAAAAATCTAACTTAGAGTTTCATCTCGCCGCAATGCCATTAAAATATTATAATCGCCTTCTAGGATCATAACTGACTGCGACATTTGTGCGAACTTGTACATAAGGCATTTCTCCACTTGTCAGACGAACAGCTGATTTCTCATGTTTACATTTTCTCGGCATATCGTGATAGGGACAACAACAACATTACGTATGTTCAATGGCCAGATAGTAACGGTTGAAATTGACAATGCAATTGTAGTGGTTTTGCAAGCGCACCTTGGTGAGAAGCATAGAAATTTTTTATTTAATTATTTGTAAATTGATAACAAGTTCAGACATGAAGGTTTGTTGATGCTTTTAATTAAAGAAGTTTTTAAAAGAAAGCATTGAACAGTGCTTATCATCAAAGATCAAAATGGCTTCCAGTTGGTTTTACATTTTTCAAAACAAAAACAATAAGCTACCCTACCACAATCTGTCTCAGGAAATACTCTATTCGTGCGACCTGTCAAATCAGTGTAAAATCTGTCGAAGTTCTACACGCTAACCTCTTTTCAGTCAACATTTGTACGGATAACTGCGACTGCAAAACATTGCACGGAATCCAATTTTCAATGATAGAGATAATATATCAATTTTGTGCGATCTGTGGAGGCTATCAGACGGTTTTTTATTTTTCGCTTAGCATAGAAGGACAAAATCATTACTACTTAAGTAACCGCAATGAGCATGTGCTACGGCTTTTTAAAATATGTGGTCCTAGCATTTCTTCTGATATTTTCTTCTGAAACATTCATGATCGTCGATCAATAACGAACATTTTTAACAATGATGCGAGGATAGACGTTCGTGAATGATTTAGAGAGCGACGTTCAAAATGTATCACCAACACCGTCGATTAGCCACGTGACGAATAGCAACGGTAGCCTCCGATGGGGCATTTGTATCAAAAGTTAGTATTGATGTTCGACAAATATTCAACGGATATTTCACCACGTGCGTATAACAGTACTCGGAGGTATAAGTATTCTAGCTTGAGACAAATCCTGACTGCTTTTTTAAAGTAACTTATAAGTAACTCAACTGTGTGAACGGATTAAACCGACATCGCGTCATTCGTCATTAGCGTGCAGTCATTCAGACAGTCAGTCAGTCGGCGATCAAGCGAGGGAGTCAATAAAAGTGTGTGTTCCCCTGGTAGTTCGTGATCCGGCGTTTCATCGGTGTTGCTTCCGTGCTTTGGTTACAGGTAATTTCTCGTAAGCTTAATTAAACGGAAAATGATGGAGAAAAATCGAACTTTTTTTCCTGGGATTTTAACGCCTGGGCTTCATCCCTAAGAAAAATCGAACCGAAAAAGGAAAACTAACGGTTCACGTTGAGTAAATTATCATCAAAGATGCTTAGAAATCAAACACTTTATTAATTGTCCATTACGCAAAAACTGGTAAAATGAGTAATTCAAATAGGAACTCATAAAGCAAAAAGTAGTTTAAGCTGAAAAAGTGTATGTTAAGGTAATGTAGTGTGATGATTTTTGGAAGCTATTTGAACAAAAGTGAAACAAAAAAAAAATAGTGCCATATGTGATAAACAACAACGTTTATTTTCGGAAATGAAATAATGCCGAAATTAGAATTAAAATGAAATATCAAGCGAGTTGTAAGGACAGCTTGATCATGTTCCCAATTTTAAGTCAGTTGAGAGGACAGCCTGAAATTGGAAGGTGAGTAGAGAGGACAGCCTGAACGTTTTGAAAACAATTATGCGAGTTGGGAGGACAGCATAAAACTAAAGGCGAGTTGAGAGGACAGCCTGAGTAATAGATGAATAACAAGCGAGTTATGAAAACAGCTTGAAATCGAAAGGCGAGTTGAGAGGACTGCCTGAGTAGTTGTTGAAAAGAAAAGTGAGTCGGGAGAACAGCTTGAAATCGAAAGGTGAGTTGAGAGGACAGCCTGAGTAATTTATGAAAAAACAAGCAAGTTATGAAAACAGCTTGAAAACGAAAGGCGAGTTGAGAGGACAGCCTGTGTATCTAATTAGAAAACAAGAAGATTGAGAGGACAGCTTGAAATCGAAAGGCGAGTTGAGAGGACAGCCTTCGTAATTCATAAGAAAACAAGAGAGTTGAGAAGATAGCTCGAAATCGAAAGGCGAATTGAGAGGACAGCCTGAGTAATAAATAAAAAAACAAGAGAGTTGAGAGGAAAACTTGAAATCAAAAGGCGAGTTGTGAAGACAGCCTGTGTATATAATGAGAAAACAAAAGAGTTGAGAGGACTTCTTGAAATTGAAAGCTGAATTGAGATGATAGCCTGAGTAATTGATGAAAAAAGCGGATTGAGAGGATAGCTTGAAATCGAAAGTGAAGTGAATTGTGAATTGAGAGGAAAGCCTGAGTAACTGATTAGAATTCCAAGCGAATTGAAAGAACAGCATGAAATTTAAAGGCGAGTTGAGAGGATGCGCGACCGGAATGAAAGAACAGCTCGAGATAAGAAGCAATCTGTGAACCGTTGCAAGAGGATAGTTTGAATGAATTGTTCATAATTCAAGTGAGTCAAAAAGACAACTTGAATTTTGAAGCGTTTTGAAAAGGCAGCTCTTCTAATTATTCATCAAGCTTGTTGAAGGAAAGTTTGAGATAAGTATAATAAAGCGGGTTAACGAGATAGTAAAACTTGAACAAATTATTTTTGGGAAAAATAGGAAATCGAGTGAAAAAAAAAACAATGACCAATGATTTGCATTTCTTCGAAATAGCAAACAGAAGTGTTAATCCTCTGTGAACAATGTTTAAAATGATGAAGAGTGAACTTCTTAACTCTAAATCTTAACTTAACTTATTCTAATCTTAATTTGCAAACAAAGCATGTGTTTATCCATATATTAAGAAGTCAATGAGGTATTAAACGGTGGATAAACGGCTGGTAAACGGTGGATAATGTGCAACACGAGACCCCATAGTGGTCATATCACCTCTTATTCACAACTCCTATCTCTACCTCCCCGTGGTGCCGGCTGGGGTGCGAGTAACCTAAGCGGAGATCGGGTACCCAACCCCGGTGGATGCTTTGGTCGCATGCAGACTGAGAAGGTGGACGCACGCGTCTGTTCCCCAGGTCAGGGGCGGCGTGCAACAACAACCGAGTGTCTGTTCTCCAGGTCAGGGGCGGCTCAAACAGCGTCTGTCTTGCAGCAAGCGGCTGAATTTATGAAATGCGACTCCCGCCAGCTAAGTCCAAGATGGCAGCCCCATCGCGGGATAGGGACTTTAGGCTAACAACCTACTGCTCCTGATATCTTGTATTGTTACAGAAACTGAGAGAAGAAATAACCGATTTGGAACTTTGGCAACGACTTTTAGCATGAAAACACGGACTAGAATTGGAACTTGGAATGTTTTGACCCTTGCCCAGCCAGGAAAGCTGGCTCAACTTGCTAGAGAAGCTAGCCGCCTCAAGCTAGAGATATTAGGACTGAGCGAAGTCCGTTGGCCTAACACTGGAGAACACAAGACACAGTCCGGGCAAGTACTGCTGTACTCTGGCACAGGCTTGGCAAAACTCATCGTCATGAGGCGTGAAGCTGTGACTGTGAAGCCTCTTGGTCCGTCAAACTCAATTGACTGTTCCTTAACGACCAGTCACTTCGTTTGCCAGTCATTCAACCCCCAGTCGTTTGAAGCTGAAAAAATTTCATAGTCAGCATTTACCAATCGCATTCGAACGAATCGTCGACCGAGCTGAAGACGAAAAAGAAACGTATTTATTATTATTGTTACTCCTGCCAGCAAGCCGAAGACGACCGAAGACGAAAAAGAAACGCATTTATTATTATTGTTGCTCCTGCCAGCAAGCTCGTTTTCAGTTTTTTATTGCTATTGTTGCTCTCTGCCAGCAAGTCGTTCAATTAGTTGTACCTGCCGTCAGCAGCCGATCGAAGTGTGATGAGATTTGCCAGTCACTTTCAGGAGAAATGTTGACCATGTGTAGGAGCTTCGCCAGTCGATGATGGAGAAATGTTGATTGTTGTCGTGCTTTATCCGTCATGCGAGTAGTGAGGCTCCGTCAACTCCGAGAACAGTGCCAGTCGTTTGATGAAACAAAACTAGTCGGGTCAAGCGTGACGGGCGAAATTTACCAACACTGCTCTGGCATACGAGGAGAACATGCTACTCGGGAACGAGGAGTTGGTTTCCTGTTAAGCCCGCAGGCCCATGCGGCCCTCATAAGATGGGAACCGATAAACGAAAGAATAATCGTAGCCAGATTCAGAACACGGGTTAGAAACCTTACAATGGTCCAGTGTTATGCGCCAACTGACGTTGCCGATTTGCAGGAGAAAGAGCAGTTTTACAGTCAATTGAACAGCGTGGTTGAGAGAATTCCGAAGGGTGACATTCAAATCCACTTAGGCGACTTCAACGCAAAGATTGGCTCCGATAATCAGGACCTTGAGCGCATCATGGGGCGCCATGGCCTAGGACAGATGAGCGAAAACGGAGAGCTGTTTGTAGAATTTTGTGGCAACAACAACATGGTGATCGGTGGATCGCTCTTCCCCCATCGACCAGCACATAAGGTCACTTGGGTATCCCGAGATGGCCGAACAGAAAATCAAATTGACCACATCTGCATCAGCCGAAAATGGAGAAGGAGCCTTCTTGATGTCCGCAACAAGCGAAGCGCAGACATTGCATCTGACCATCACCTCGTCCTTGGCGAGATACGACTGAGAGTTGCGCGTGTCCAACGGCGCGAGGAGAAGGTCGGGTGTCGATACGACGTCCGCCGGTTGGAGAATCCAGAGGTGAAAAGGGCATACGTTGAACAGCTAGAATCCCGAGCCTCGGAGCTGCCGACAGACGGAACAGTCGAAGAACAGTGGTGTGGAATCAAGAATGCCTTTATCACGACGATCCATGGTACTCTCGGTAAAGTTTGTGGAAGACGAAGTGAATGGATGTCGGATGAAACCTGGAGGATGATCGATGATCGGAGAAAGGCGAAAGTCGGGATTGAGCAGGCATGTACCGGGTCAGCCAAAGCAGCCGCCCGCTTACGATATGCGGAGCTGGAAAAGGCAGTTAAACGAGACAAGAGAGCCTGGACAAACTCCCTAGCCGAAGAGGGAGAAAGAGCCGCCGCCATTGGAGATATCCGATTATTATATGATATTTCTCGCCGCCTTAGTGGTGCAAGGACTAATGCAAGAATGCCGCTGAAAAACCGAGCAGGTCAGCTGCTGACAGATCGAACAGATCAGCTCAAGCGTTGGACTGAGCATTTTGATCAACTTTTCCGAGTTACAAATAGCAATGGCCAACAGAACCCGCAGCTCGAGGCGCCCACTGTAAGTCGCATTAATGGCGTCAACTCGGAAGCGCCCTCGCTGGCTGAAATAGAAGCGGCAATCAAGAACATGAAATCCAACAAACCGCCTGGAATCGAATGCATTCCTGCTGAAATGCTCAAAGCCGACCCTGCCTTGTCAGCACAAATGTTGCACCGTCTTTTCGCTGACATTTGGGATACTGCAACATTCCCGGCCGACTGGATGCAGGGTATCCTCGTAAAGGTCCCAAAGAAAGGAGACCTAACAGAGTGCGGTAACTGGCGTGGAATAACTTTGATCTGTACAACCCTCAAAGTACTCTGCAAAGTGATCCTGAACAGGATCCAGGAGAAAATCGACGCTACACTCCGACGGCAACAAGCTGGATTCCGATCCGGACGATCATGTGTGGACCACATCACAACGCTACGAATAATACTGGAACAAATCAACGAATTCCAGGACTCTCTTCTGCTGGTGTTCGTTGATTTCGAAAAAGCATTTGACCGACTGAACCACGAAAACATCTGGGCTGCTCTTAGACGAAGAGGGGTCCCAGAGAAACTAGTCCATCTCATCGAAGCACAGTACGAGGCATTTTCGTGCAAGGTCTTGCACGACGGTGTCTTGTCCGAACCAATCCCGGTAACTGCTGGAGTGAGACAAGGATGTATTTTATCACCGCTACTTTTTCTCATCGTAATGGATGAGATCTTGACTGGATCGATTGACTGTAGACCAAACCGAGGATTGCCGTGGAATCCTTCAACCATGGAGCAACTGAACGACCTTGACCTGGCAGACGATATTGTTTTGCTCGCCCAAACACAACAAGACATGCAGAGCAAACTCGATGACCTCACCGAAAGCTCCAAGGCAGCAGGTCTCAAAATCAATGTCGGAAAGACCAAGTCGATGGAAATCAATACAGGAAATCGTTCCAATTTCGTGGTAGCTGGACAACAGGTTGAGACAGTGGAGTGCTTCCAGTATCTTGGTAGCCAGATTACGCCTGATGGTGGTACCAAGAAGGACATCGAAACCCGGATCAGAAAAGCCCGATTTGCCTTTGCGTGTCTCCGAAACATCTGGCGCTCACGCCAGATCTCTCTACGAACCTAAGATCTTAATCTTCAACTCAAACGTCAAATCCGTATTGCTGTACGGGTGTGAGACTTGGTGCACATATGCGGTGACGACGCGAAAACTGCAAGTTTTTGTGAATCGGTGCCTGCGGAACATCATCCGCGCTTGGTGGCCTGGCAACTGGATCTCAAACGTTGAACTTCATCGCCGGTGTCATCAAAAGGCGCTAGAAATCGAGATTCGAGAACGTAAGTGGGGATGGATTGGGCACACGCTGCGAAGAGATGAAAACGAGATTTGCAGAGAGGCGCTTGACTGGAATCCAGATGGGCATCGAAGAAGAGGCAGGCCCAAAAGCTCGTGGCGGCGAAGTCTAGCCGCTGAAATCCACACAGTTGACGAGAACCTTGGCTGGCAGCAAGTGAAGATGCTGGCTCCGGATCGCCAGCAGTGGAGATCTTTTATCTCAGCCCTATGCGCCGGTCAATCGGCGCTGGACCCTTAGTGTAGTGTAATGAGGTATTAACAGTTATGCAGAGTTATGTAGAGTTATGTAGATTTTGGGTCCGAAACTTGGAAGAATAATAGTTACGCATCTATAAAGAAGTTGAATTCTGAATTAAATTTGTCAGAATATTATACGAGCTGAAATGTGCACAGTAAATCAACATCAAGCTCAAGCAAATTACAATCAAAAGCTAAGGCTCTATTCGGGGGCAGAGCTCGTCTATATGATAGTTTATATTTCGAGATGGTACTATTCCGAATTTTGCCGTCAATTGAACAAAAAAGAACTAACATTTGTCCGAAAGCACATGACAGGAAATTGAGCTCATAAAACTAATCCAGCCTTAAATAAGACAAACTCAACTAAGCCCAGAATGGGGGATTTAGTTCAATTCCAACCGAGTGTCATTTATTTCACGGGCCCAACAAATCGAAAGGGCCTGCCTTCTTGAAAAAAATCTTTTTTCTCGGTTTTTGCTGTATATTGTCATCAGAGAAAGATGTTATTCATTTACAGAAAATGGATAAATGATTTGCCTTTTTATTTTAAATTCTAAATTTGAAACGACTCATACCAATGAATTGCCCTTTTTTAAATATTTTTTTTTATTTTAGGCTACTGGTGGTGACAGCGAGTCCATCCACAGGTTCTTTTGCAAGGGAACTTTCGTGGGGAGCCGCCTTTCAACAACGACGAGCAAATTGACCCGACCTCACATCCATGTTTAGAACGGATACAACAATCCGTTACAATAACCTGTTGGAACACTGCCTACCTGGTAGTGAAGTATGAAAATAGTCCCCAAACCTTGAAAGTGTGTTGGCATATGTAGTCGCAGTTATTGTCGAAGCATAAACCGGAAAGACCTCTGCCCATCCTTCATATGAACCTAAAGCACATTAGACACCTGTAGTTAGGCACGCTACTGGTTGTTTCTGTTCCGAACACAATTCTATAAGAATGGTAATGGAACGGTTCAAAATGTTAAAATTTTTCGTGTCTATTGATTCATATTTCAATGCCTACTTAACACGAATAATAATTTATTGAAAATTTCAATGCCTACTTTACATAAACAAAATCAGACGAACCTCGTCTCGCTAACAAAATATTTAAGTTGTACTGTAACAAATTTTTATGATGTAAACATCAAATCAATTTGATGAACCATTCCGACGATTTTCCGGTGAGCGGAATGTCCACGTCGTCGTCGTCGTCAGTGTCGAGAGAGAGACCGGTTTGGATTTCAACCCCAAGTGGCCACCGCCACTTGTTGTCGCTCGAAATCCAATTTCGAAAAGCTCAGCAGCACACGAGTGATTCGGCCATCGTATAGGACACTGGAACGGGGACATCTGAATTACGGGTTCGATGTGAACCATCCGCCCGAACGATAGGCCAATAATAAAAGTTTTTTTTTCTGAATTCGATGGAGTTCATTCATGAATATACATATGGAAGCTATTGGCGGTTGTTAACTTTTTTACTGATCGTATCAGTTATCTTTAAACAGTTTTCAGAAATCACTCACCATTTCTGCAAACAATTGAATAATAGAATACTATTTTATTTTTACCAAACTTTCAAAGGAGATTTGGCAAGTTTGGTTTTCTGGTGAACACGAATGTGCAATTGAGATCAAAAGATCTTGTTGAGAAAAGAAAAAGTAAGTTCATTTTTTAAATTTTGAATAACGTTTGGAAATAAAAAAAGAAAATTGCAAGTTTAAGGGATTTGAAAAAAAAAAACATTTGGATTATTCTAAAGGTTAAAATTAAAATAGTTCCAATATCTTCAATATTGGAATATGTAGAAAAATTCAAACATTATAGAATTTATAAAAATATTCGAAATTTACAAACTTCAAAATTAAATTTCTAAAAAGTCTAACGAATATGACAATTTGGCCACTTTTGACAATTTGGTCAATTTGGACACTTTTGACAATTTTGACAATTTTGACAATTTTGACAATTTTGACAATTTTGACAATTTTGACAATTTTGACAATTTTGATAAATTTTGACAATTTTGACAATTTTGGCAATTTTAACAATTTTGACAATTTTGACAATTTTGACAATTTTGACAATTTTAACAATTTTGACAATTTTGACTATTTTGACAATTTTGACAATTTTGACAATTTTGACAATTTTGACAATTTAGTCAATTTTGACAATTTTGACAATTTTGACAATTTTGACAATTTTGACAATTTTGATAATTTTGAGAATTTTGACAATGTTGACAATTTTGACAATTTTGACAATTTTGACAATTTTGACAATTTTGACAATTTTGACAATTTTGACAATTTTGACAATTTTGACAATTTTAACAATTTTGACAATTTTGACAATTTTGACAATTTTGACAATTTTGACAATTTTGACAATTTTGACAATTTTGACAATTTTGACAACTTTGACAATTTGGACAATTTTGACAATTTTGACAATTTGGACAATTTTGACAATGTTGACAATTTTGACAATGTTGGCAATTTTGACAACTTTGATTTTGCTGAAAAACTTGAACAGTTTTGACATACATATATTGTTATATGGATTTTATCGAACCTTACCCAACCCACTAAAAAGTCATTGAGGTTATTAAACGTAATGAACTGGAAAAAAGGGTGAAAAGGTAAAATTTACTTATGGTGAGTGATATTGTTTATGTATGCATCGGAGAAGACGTTCGGTTCCCTCAAAGAAAAAGCAAAGAAATTTTCGAGTTTTTTTTATCGTTTAGAATGTTTTGGTAAAATGAAAGATCTAAACGAAATTTGGCCTTGATTGATTATAGCTGAGATTGATAAAAGTGAGTTTTTTCATTTGGTTTTCCGCTCCGATACCGTAACACTTACATGTCCATCAAACGTCTCAACTGGAAGAGCCTGGGATAAAAAAAAAAATGTTGACATTTTCTCCCTTTTCCAACAGTTTGTCGAGTGACTGACACATTCAAAGTCGTTCAAAGTAGGTGTAGGCATATACAGGCTTCTTTGAAATCTATTTCAAAGAAAATAAATTGAATGCTCGACTCGTGTCTGATCGATATGTGTTTGTAGGTATCATTCGCCAAATTTTCATAGGCGGTGCCAATGTTTCGATTATTGAATACGATATGTTTTCATGTCAAAGTAATCTACGAAAACAAACAAACAAACAAAATTGTGGTTGGATCAATGGCTATAGTAGACATTGGTCAACTGCAGCTGAACAGTTCGGATGTTTGATAAAAACTAGCTAAGTACAAAGAGGCCTTGAAAAAAAATACAGCAATAATTTCGTTTCAACAAAAAGAATCAAAATATAATTTTTAACTCGTCTCAAGCGTATTACAAGAGTTCATATGATTGTATAATTCACACCATTTAGCTGATGTGAGGAAATGTATTCACAAATTTTCATAACCGAATATCCGCTTAACACCTGAGGTATCCTACTAATCATAAATGGAAAGGAAACAACTGCCAGCAAACACTCACTGTCAAAACTAATCAGGTTGCCCAAACAGAATGAAATGCAGGTAGGTACGTAAACATGTCAGCCATCAACCATCAACAAAAGATTTCACTACTGGGTGACATCTGTGAAGCGGTTTTCCGTTGCACCGGATACATTTCCATCTACCCTACCCAGTGTGGGTGAAAACTGACTGACTGGCTTTCTCTCAGTTTGCTGTCGGAAAATGAGATTAAAATAAACCCGCCTTTTGTTCTAGCTTCTAAATTCTAAACAGTAGGCTGTTCCAGTTGTGCGAGCGCAGTGAAACTTCCGATTAGACGATAATTGCTGCGATCAAACACGAACAAAAAAAATGCTCCAAATTATAAACGATTGTCAGCCTCTTATCACAGCCTATTACAAGGTAGGTGTAGGAAAATCGACCACCTAGTGATTCCAGTGTAGTAAGTAGCTTCAATCGACCAATTATCGGTGACGTGAACACGATTCATTTGCAGGTTCTCATGCCACCCAGCGACTGGCTAGCCAGCTGTTGTTAGGAATCCAACCCGTACCTAACTTACTCGGGATTTTTTTTGCATTCGTTCACTTCCGAGAACAATGCCGAGAAGCGGAGAAAATTAATGTCATAAATGAGCTGAATAAGCAGTTGTTAATGTTTTTGTTTGGCCAGGGGCTGTGCAAAGTACCCACTCGCCGTCGCCAGGCAACTCTACCTGCCTACTGCATTTATTCAATTAGGCATTCTAATCAAACTGGGAGCAGAGCACCGCGGTGTGGGTTCTGTCCTAACATACCGATGCATATTTTTTCGTTCGTTTGTTCCGCTCTACTCCAGGAAACATTTGTAAAACGTATCTTCATTCATGCACGCGCTGACAACGCTCTACAATGACGGCTGCCACTGCTGTTGCATCGGTGACGTTTTGAATACGTCGTCATGGATAAACGTAGTTTGCGCGGAAGGAATTTGCATTTGTTTCGCAACTTCACTGTTCCAGGGAAAAATTTTCGATTCCAAAATATTTGAAAGATTTCAAAGATTGCTTAGATTTTCTTTGACACATGGTTGTAAAATGATTACTTGATGGAGGAACTCATCAAATTCACTGAATAAAAATTTTATTGAATAAAGCCAATGAAATTGCTTTAAAATCGTAACCCAGTTTAGGAAAAAAGAAGATTATTAACAAGTCAGGTTTGTACTGATTGAATTGAAAGATGTTAAGTGGGTCCAAAAATGTAAAGCGAAATGTTCTTCTTTAAATTCAACAGTCTTAAATGATTCAAGAATAATAATCTCGAATCAAAACTATGGCCAAAACCTCGAAATATTATCCCATTTCCTCAATCCTACTACACTATTACAAAAAAATATAGGGGAAACTTGGGTAAATGAATCAAAATGTAAATTATTTATGATTGATGGCTACAAAGGATTCTTTTCTTGTCGATCTGAAACGCAAGGAGGTGGACTAGCAGTTTATGTTAAAAGTTCTATAGTATCCGATGAAGTTCTTAATGGCCATGATAAGGGATTCCATCACATACAAATACGTCTGAATGTTACGAGTATGCATATAGACATACATGCTGTTTACAGACCACCAAGCTACCCTTCCAGATTTTTCTTCACCAAACTAGTATCAATTCTGCATAACACTGAGCCTCGTGTTGCCAAATTCCTCGTTGGAGACGTCAATATCCCAGCCAATTATGTTACTAATGATTTAACACAAAACTATATCGATATTTTAAAGTGTTTTAATATGGCAGTTACCAACACATACCCCACACGACCAAGCAGCAATAACATCTTAGATCACGTGGTTTGCCCTAGTTCGTTGCAAAATATAGTCAAAAATGCAACAATAGAATCAGAAATAAGTGACCATTCCATGATTATATCGGTTTTATTACTTGAAAAATCAACAGCTTCTGTGATTCTAGAAAAGGTCATTATTGATTACGATCAGTTAAATTCTGTTTTTGAAAGCGATTCAATCCGTCTTACGGCTATTTCTTCTAGTGAAAAACAAGAAAAGCTTGTCAAATCTTATAAACATCTGAAGCTTAAATACTCAAAAACCTTGAAGGTTACTAAATACAAATCAACTTGCCCCTGGATGTCTTTTGATTTGTGGAAACTTATAAAAGTCAAGCACAATCTTTTAGCAATAAGCTAACGAAGGCCTACCGACACCGAATTAAAATCCCACCTGAAACAAGTCTCAGCGCAAGTGGTGCGTGAAAAAAACACGCGCAAAAAACGTGTACTATCAATCCCTTTTCAACACATCAAATGAACGACACATTTGGAAAAGTCTCAACTTAATCACCGGAAGCAAGGAGCATACGAGAGAACAGCTTAATCTGATACAAAACGGCCTAGTAATTGAAAGCAAAAATGTACCTAATATTTTTAATCAATACTTCAGCACGATGGGGCCCCAGCTAGCCTCTACAATCAACAGTCAGCGGGATATAAACCGATTTCAAACCTTAACCCCGAATAACTCTTCATTCTTCTTACGACCTTCGGACGAAAATAAGGTTATTTTAAAAATCAAAGACCTGGAGTCTAATAAAAGTCCAGGACCAGATGGAATGACTGGAAGACATCACAGACTCTTCGCAAGTGTCATAAAAGATGTGTTCAACGAAGCTATCGAAACAGGCAGCTATCCTGCGTACCTAAAGACTGCTAAGGTTGTTCCGATTCATAAGGAAGGAAGCAGATCGGAAGTAAATAACTATAGACCTACATCAGTGTTATCTGTCTTAAGCAAAGTTATGGAACAAATGGTGGCTTCCAGATTATTAAATTTTGCAAACCAGCATCGCATCATATATAACCCTCAATATGGGTTTCGAAGTGGATCTAGCACGCTCACCGCCGCCTGTGAACTGCTTGATGAAATAATGATGGGAAAAAATCTGTAGGAATACTGTATCTGGATCTCAAAAAAGCTTTCGATACAATTGATCAAACAATCCTATTGAGAAAACTGGATATATATGGCATCAGAGGAACATCAAACGAGTTATTTGAGAGCTACCTTGCTGATCGCACCCAATATATAATAGCCAATGGGGTCACCAGCAAACTTTGTCCGCTATCAGTCGGTGTTCCACAAGGTAGCAACTTGGGACCACTGTTATTTCTGATTTACATCAATGACCTGCCCAATCTCCGACTTAGTGGAAAATCTCGCCATTTTGCGGATGGTACCTCCATGTTGTATGTTGGTGAAAATCCAGAACATATAATCAACAGTATGAAAACTGATCTAAAAACATTGGGGAACTATTTCGCAGAAAATCTACTTTTGTTAAACCTATCTAAGACCAAATATACCCTGTTTAAAGGACCACGTTTCAACACGACACAGATGATTCCCGATCTTGTTGTCAACTCAACGGTGATTGAACAAGCCAATCATTATAGATATTTGGGTTTAACTATTGATGACAAGTTAAAATGGATCGCACATATAGATAAACTAAAGAAAGAAATAAGTTCTGCTTGTGGTTTATTTTGGAGGATCAGAAATCTGCTGCCTACAAAACAAATGATAACCATGTACCATACCTTCGTACAGTCAAAGCTGCAGTACATGGTTTCCATATGGGAAAGTGCATCTAGAACGAAAATGAAAGAAATACAGATACTTCAAAATAGATGCTTGAATATAGTATACCGGAAACCGCGACTGTACTCAACTGATAAGCTGTATCACAATGCTTCAGCATCAATTTTCTACGTCCAAGGTCTAAGAGAAGTTCAGACATTAGTCCAAATGAAAAACTCCTTAGATAATCCTCGAGCACACAAAAATTTGGAGTTTCCGGTAAATTCTCACAGATACCCAACAAGAGGTCAAAGAAATCTTCAGATTCGACGAGTAAACACAGAAAAAGCTGAACGAAGTTTTACTAACTTCGGAATTGCTCGTTACAATGCCCTGCCAGCCCATATAAAATCAGAAAAAAAATTAACCAAATTTAAAAAACTTATAAAAGCTTATGTTCGTAGTCGAATGGCTTTGCTATGAATGAAACACCAGTCCAGTAGTTAGGAAGTGTGCCCAGCATCCCCTCAAAAGAGAATGTTCTCACTGGGGCTTTAACACATTAAGAACCGCGATATCGTTTTTTACCACGAAGAAATCTAAACCAAGAAACACCAAAATTCAGCATTGTACATCGCGAAATTCACTGCACTAAAAGTTAGACATTTAGTATTTTTGAGTCACCGAAAAGGGTTGTGTTGAATTTTGTAGAGTATTATAATTAATTTTATACCATTTGAGTTAGTTCCGAACTGCCTTGGCAATAGAAAAACTAGCATTTGTAAATATTTTGAAGGTGTCGTGTTTTGCATCCTTTATGGTCAAGAAAACTCGTTAAAAAAGACTGATCAATGTTACCCCAAAGCATCAAATTCTAAACAAAGATGAAATCGATTTTTAGATCAAATTTATAGTAGTTTAATAAATTTGTGCAACAATGTTTTCCGTTCATAGGTTTCCAGTACTGGTTTTTAAAATATGAAACATGCCACATTCCCTTAACATAAAAAATAATCTGAAAATATTGAAAAAAAGTGATTTATCTCACCCCAGATTACGGTACTTCGAAATCCTCAGAAGACAAATTTGGTTCAATTTGCTTGATTTGTTTCTTGTCAAGTTCCTACCAGATGTTAGATCTTTTGTTATGGCTTGATTAGTTTTTAGAAGTGTAGAAATTTTGTACCATTTCTATGAAATCTCCTTCTCCCAGAAAAGGAATGGTTGAAAGATGAAAATTCAACTGGTCTTTTTGTTTAAAACCTTCTAGAACTGTTTTTATTGGGATTTCCAAGGTTGTCATCGCGGAATCCTCATCATGGCGGGGGAATCGGAATAAAAAAGAAGGTTTTCAACAGCAAGACCAGTAAGACTTTCAGCTTTCATCCATTCCCCATCGATTCCACCATGTTACAGAATCTAGTTTAATCGCGGAATTGAAATATTGATGAAAAAAGATTTTTCACGTTCATTTTCACGAGAAGTGTAAATGGGCCTTAATACACAAAATCATTTTTCAATGCTCTTCCCGAGCTGCGATTCATTCTAATTCTGCTCTTCCCGAGCTGGGACTCATTCAACTTTAGCTCGTCCCTAGCTGTTACACAAATCAATTTTAAAATGATCGTCCTGGGCTATGGACCGTTCTAATTCTGCTCGTCCCAAATTCTTAAATCCCCAATTCTTAAACGCTCGTCCCGACTTGTGATTAATTCAAATTCTACCAGATGAGCGGGCTAGCGAACGGTAGACAATGTGCAACTCGAAACCCCATACACCCAACCTTCGGGTAGTGGTCATTTCACCTCTTGTCTGCAACTCCGATTCTCCATCTCCCCGTGGTGCTAGCTGGGGTGCGAGCAACCTTAGCGGAGATCGGGTACCCAACCCCGGTGGATGTTTTGGTCGCATGCAGACTGAGTCAGGGGGCTTCGTACGCGTCTGTTCTCCATGTCAGGGGCGGCGGGCGGAGTGCAACAACGTCCTGGTGGTGTTCGCGACCCAAAACAGCAACATCACGACGGTCCTCCTGCGAGATGGTGGGGTTAGCTGCGGGCCTTGAGAGCCCGTGACTACAAAAAACATAAGCAACGAACAACAAACAACAAATTTCGACAATTGGAAGGTTCAGTGCGCACCAGCTGACCAACGAAAACGGCCTCAGACTGATAGATTTCGCCGCCTCCAAACGAATGGCCGTACGTAGTACCGTGTGAGAACTCCCGAGCGATCACTGTCCTCAATGTCGCCTACAAAGTGTTGTCCCGAATCCTACTCCGCCGCCTAACGCCACAAGCAAACAGATTCGTGGGAAGTCATCAGGCCGGCTTCATGGAGGGACGGTCAACGACGGACCAGATATTCACATTACGACAAATCCTCCAAAAATGCCGAGAACACCAAGTCCCTACGCACCATCTATTCATCGACTTCAAAGCCGCATACGACACGATCGACCGTAACGAGCTACGGAAAATCATGGACGAGAACGGCTTTTCCGGGAAGCTGATCAGACTGATCAAGGCGACGATGGATGGAACGCAGTGCTGTGTGCGGATCTAGGGTGAATTGTCGAGTTCATTCGAATCGCGCAGGGGGCTTCGACAAGGGTATGGTCTATCCTGCATGATGTTCAACGTGGCGCTAGAAGGTGTTATTCGACGAGCAGTGGGCGAAATGCGGGGCACGATTTTCAACAGATCCAGTCAACTTATCTGCTTTGCCGATGACATTGATATAGTCGGCAGATCATCTGCGGCGGTGGAGGAGATCTACCGCAAACTGAAACGCGAAGCAGGAAGGATTGGGTTGATGATTAATACGTCCAAGACGAAGTACATGCTGGCGTGCGGATCCGAGACCGACCGAACCCGCTTGTCCAGTAATAACAAGGTCACAATCGACGGCGACGAGCTGGAGATAGTCGAAGACTTTGTCTATCTCGGCTCACTGGTGACCGCAGACAATGACACCAGCCGTGAGATCCGGAGGCGAATTATGAGCGGAAGTCGTGCCTACTATGGACTCCACAGGCAACTGCGGTCGTGAAGACTTTGCCCTCGCACGAAGTGTAACCTGTATATGACGCTCATTAGACCGGTTGTTCTCTACGGGCACGAGACATGGATATTGCTTGAGGAGGACCTGCGTACACTCGGAGTATTCGAGCGACGAGTGTTAAGAACCATCTTTGGCGGCGTACAGGAGAACGGAGTGTGGAGGCAAAGGATGAACCACGAGCTCGCGCGACTCTACGGCGAACCCAGTATCCAGAAAGTGGTGAAGGCTGGCCGGATACGCTGGGCGGGACATGTTGCGAGAATGCCGGACTACTGTCCTGCAAAACAGGTGTTCGCTACGAATCCGGTAGGAACAAGACGAGCGGGGGCGCAACGAGCGAGGTGGTTAGACCAAGTGGAGCGTGATCTGGCGAACGTGGGGTGCCCGAGGAATTGGAGAACGGTTTCCATGGACCGAGTGAATTTTAGGAATTATGTTCGTCAAGTTATGTCGTGAGACGGAATACTATGTAAATAAATAAATAAATAAATAAATAACCAGACGATTTAATAAACTGAAAGTTTTTTTCCTTTTTTAAAGCAGCAGAGTTTCATACGAAACCGATGAATATACGATACAGCTGCAAGAATTTATAAGCCAATTTTATTATTTAAAACACAGAAAAGCTTTAATCTTGAGTGAATAATATTGCAGTGGAAGACCTTTTCCTTTTTATAAAAAGAGAGAACAGGATGGATGTTTCTCCCTACATGTTATTGAATTTGGTCCACACGCAAATTTTGACATGACTACATGATTTATCATGATGAATGACAACTTCAATTATCTAAACTTATGACTTATGATATCACGAATACATCGACGCTATACATAAATATTCAACTGCATTCATAGATTAGCATACCATTCCATGAATGCAGTTGAATATTTCTGTACAGCATTGTTGTATTCATGATATCCACAGATTTCACCTATCGCGCTTTGTGGCCTGGCAACTGGATCTCAAACGTTGAACTTCATCGCCGGTGTCATCAAAAGGCGCTAGAAATCGAGATTCGGGAACGTAAGTGGAGGTGGATTGGGCACACGCTGCGAAGAGATGAAAACGAGATTTGCAGAGAGACGCTTGACTGGAATCCAGATGGGCATCGAAGAAGAGGCAGGCCCAAAAGCTCGTGGCGGCGAAGTCTAGCCGCTGAAATCCGCACAGTTGACGAGAACCTTGGCTGGCAGCAAGTGAAGATGCTGGTTCCGGATCGTCAGCAGTGGAGATCTTTTATCTCAGCCCAATGCGCCGGTCAATCGGCGCTGGACCCTTAGGTAGGTAGGTATTAATTTCTTGGGTGGTGGTCTATCTAGAATTAGATCCAAAGACAGTTTTTCAGTGAAGAAGAAAATGCTCAGAAAAAAAACAGCTCAATATTAATTACTTTTCATTATGTAGGTATATGGTAGAACGAAGTCTGCTGGGTTAGCTACACCCATAGAAGAGGTTGCAAAAATCCAATGCCTATTTAGCACATCTCTGTGCCGATAATGCGCTGAAATGTGCACTGTGCCGAAGATGATATGTTTGAAAATCCGTAACTGGCATAAGGACTCGTCTCCCAACTAAAATGATGCATGACCACTACATTCAAGCAAAACAAGAAAAACATGTTATGGGATTTCGTTCCTATTGGATAATTCATCCCAGAAACAAGAAAATAAAAATATAAACCACAGCGCCCGTAGGGAGAATCGAACTCAAATCACCAACCATATGGTCTTGCCAGACCGACATCTTAACCAGTGTACTATTTGAGCTTCATGCAGGAAGAGGGATATTTGTCATAGGCATTCTGCCACCGATCAATCACAAAAGAAACGCACGACAGTGGCTTCCCGGCGTTTGGCCTCCTTTCAAGGTATTCATTTGTCTTGCGATGGAAACGGGAAAGGGAACGGGAGTGGAGGAAACGGGATACCCATTGAATGAGAACTGTGCTTTGCTTACTGCCTGCTATTACATACACACGCTACATATACACAGCTGCTAAAGCCGGGCAGCTTGGCCGGTGCTTGTTTGCCGGTGAATTGAAGGAATATATTCTTGTTGCTTTTGCTACATACACACGCACAGCTTAGCCGTGGTTGTTTGCCGGCGAATTGAATTGAAGGAATGTTTTTTTTGTTGCTTTTACTGCATACACACGCACAGCTCGGCCGTGGTTGTTTGCCGGAGGATTGAAGGGATTGAATTAGAAGGATGTTTTTGTTGTTGCTTTTGCTACATTCACACACACAGTGCTCGGTTCGCTGGCTGCCTGGTGTTGGCCGGTATTTATTTCCATCCTTCTTCGTCTTGTGATGCGATAGGGAGGGACGTGAAAGCGTTTTTATTTTGTTTCTTTCAGACATACGCAATTCGGTTAACTTGGGAGATTAATGCCGGTGGGAGCAAATCGAATCAGCACCGATAGCGTTATCTTCTTGTACCAATGATGCTATGTAATTGACTACACGCCATTGGCACAGAGGCTGAATTTTGGGTGTAGTATTGTTCAAAAATGAACATTCCACTGACCGATTAAGTCGTTAGCAAATGACCTACATAAAGGTCACTTCTAAATCCACACTAAACTCACCAACTTTTGCAGCAACAGTAAGCTCTTTGTTGTATCCAGGAAATGGTGCGGAAATCCCTGGAGCCTCAGAAAGTCAGAAAAAGATCCTACCTCACACCACAGAAGCAAACCCCGGTTCGGCTATCCGTCCAGCATTTTAGCTTTGCAAGTTCCGCATCTCGACAGCGCCCTCAACAGATGTGTTTATCCTTTAAAATTAAATATTCCATACTCATGTGGTGGCTCACTGGTCTAGCCATGGGACCAGCATATAAACACACCAACTCCGAACCACAAATTGATTTTACAAATCCGTTAAGTATTCATGTGTATGCAAATTCAATCGTTATAAGAGCCAAACCACGACGAGTGGATACTTGAAGCTGCTCCCTCCAGCCGTGCCTGCTCTCAAGCGCAAGGCTAAAAAATCCTGTCGGAACCCACTTCATTCTCTTGGGTACCTACCTAACCTACTATCTGTATGTAGGAACGGATTTTGTCTGCTGCTTCCTCACCGTACAAAACTAGAAACTTTATGCCCTGCTTGTCAATGCCATCCATCTTTTCTTGGCTTGGCTATCTAGCTAGAGCTAGCTAGAGAGTGATACCACAAAGGACACGCTTTAGCATCATCAAGCGTCCAACAAATCATATCCAGGGAGACCATCCTCCCCGGGCTTTGAGACCGCACGATCGCACCCGCCCATCCGTTTTATTCTCGATGGTCTCCGGTTGTCGCCTTCGCATGGCGTCATCATCATCATCATCTTCCCCCGGCGAGCTAGCAAAGTAAGTACATAGTCGGTCATCGGCTGGCAGTCGGAAGCAGCCAGCCAAACGCTACATACACCTACTTAGATGTGTATCAAAGCATGATTTGAATGCCCCCGAGGAAATGAAGAAAATTAAATGAAGGATAAAGTTGTCGTCGTCTTCGTCTTGAGCAAATCAAATCTCTCGTCGCAAATCGCTGTCCCCATCATCAGAGTCCAATCCAATCCAATGCAATCCATATAGTAGGTTCCATAGATCCACTCTTTTGCGTTTGTGTAATCGTACATAGTAGGCACTGATTTCGTGCTTATGTAGCTGGCTAGCTTGTTGGGAATGCCCCGGGGAGAATTTCCCGATTCAATGCGTAGGAGGCGGTCACCGACAGTGGTTTGTTCAGTGTTGCAAAAACACTTGAGATTGATAGTTTTCTGAATATAGTTATATATGTAACTACTTAATAAATAAAAATCTTAAGTATTGAAATTCATGATCGTTTTGCAATGAGAACAACGAGAACAATGAGTAACTCTTAAATTTTTCTTAAAATGTAAAATTTCATTTCTTTGAAGCGTTATATCTCTAAAACAAGAAAATTTAAGTTGGTTTAGCTTAATAAGGTTTTTACATTCTAATTTCCACTAACCCACTTTGAGATCCATATTTTGAAGGTTAAATATCTACATATTCAAAATAAATAGAAAGTTATTTTTTGACAAAAAATATCAAAGAAATTTTAAACAACAAAAAGAATTGTCAGAAAATCCATAAAGTATCCCCAAGTAACAATTTGGGTTTTCTAAGGCACTCCAGTCCAACTATGAGTTCAAGTTATAAAATCACGTTCGGGTATGTAAGAGTCTATAAAACTCCATACAACGCTTAGTAGCACAAAAAGGCCCTTCTGCAGTTCTGTAGAGTTCTCCGAACTGTTCTGATATCTACTTTGATGCTCTACCAAACTATGACATTAGACTGCCACAGCCTCATTTAACTGCCCAGCAGATTTTCAATGTTTTAAGTAACTTAGACCCGTCGAAAGGGCCTGGTCCGGATGGAATTCCATCGTCGTTGGCATCAAAACTCGCTGCTTCTCTTGCCACACCGCTCAGTATGATATTTAACCGATCGATTTCTGAATGTGTTTTTCCAAGCTTTTGGAAAATGGCTGCAATATCTCCAATCCATAAGTCTGGAAACGCTCACCGTGTTGAGAACTATCGACCAATATCAATTCTTTGCTGTTTTTCCAAAGTTCTTGAAGTTTTGATATATGAAAGGCTTTATTCTGCAGCTACTCCGATAATTACCGAATTCCAGCACGGTTTCGTTAAGAAAAGATCGACTGTGACAAACCTGATGTGATATGTTAATGAATTACACACCGCAACCGAAAAAAAACTTCAAGTGGATTCAGTATATATCGACTTCGCCAAGGCCTTCGACACAGTACCCCACAGCATTGCAGTGATGAAACTAGAGCACTATGGTTTTCCTACATGGGCAACCAGGTGGCTGCACTCGTACCTGATAAATCGCCAAGGACTCATAAACATCCGTGGAACACATTCCTCGGTGTTCGATATGCCGTCTGGAGTCCCACAAGGCAGTCATTTAGGCCCGCTTATCTTTGTGCTTTTTGTAAATGACTTGGCAACCTGTCTTAAGTCATCAAAGCTTCTGTATGCTGATGACCTGAAATTCTACAGAGTAATCGATTCAATTGTGGATTGCGCAGTGCTTCAAGAGGATATAGAAAGGTTATTGCTCTGGTGTGAAACAAATGGAATGAAAGTGAATGCTGAAAAGTGTAAATGCATAAGCTTTTTCAGAACCAGAGCTTCAGTTACCTTCGACTACTCGTTCCGCGACACTACACTAGAAAGAACAACCGTGATAAAAGATCTTGGAGTAACATTCGATCAAAAGCTCTCTTTCGTTCAGCATATGGCAACAACTACAGCAAAGGCTTTCGCTTTGTTCGGATTCCTTCGCAGAAATACTTCGAGTTTTAAAGACCCTTATGCTCTAAAGACTGTGTTCTGCTCGCTCGTACGCAGTGTCTTGGAATACGCCGCACCAGTTTGGACACCTTATCATTCCGTTCACATAGACAGAATTGAGAGGGTCCAGAAAAGATTCCTTCGTTTCGCATTGCGTCATCTGCCTTGGCGAGATCCCGTTCGATTGCCACCGTACTCCGATAGATGTGGTCTATTATCATTGACGTCGCTGAGCCAAAGGAGAATTTATCTACAACGAATGTTCGTCTATGATATTATTACGAATGCTATCGATTGTCCGCAACTGCTTTGCTCTTTGAACCTACACGCTCCAGACCGACAACTTCGTAACCAGACTCTTTTCTGGCTACCAAGAAGCAGGACAGTATTCGGCCAAAATCATCCACTACAACGATGCTGCCAAGTGTTTAATGATGTTTCTTATTTGTTCGACTTCAATGTATCCAAAGCAAAATTTAAATGTTTGATTCGTGATGTAACCTAATTTTAAGCCAACTATATAACCTAATTTAAGATCGATACTCATGGTCTGTATGACAACATAGTCAAAGACATCAAATAAATAAAAAAAAAAAATTAATAAACCTTGGCAAGCCAACTCAATTTCTTAAGTTCTGTATGAATTTAGCTTACCAACTTATTTATCATATTATTTTCATTGACAAATAATTCCGCTCCGGAAATTGGTTTTCAGAAATAATTTTTAAAACAAATGAATCTCATTCAAATCAAATAAAAAAAAATCATAAAGTTAAAACTTGTTTGTCATGAATCTGTAAAGAAATTCAATTTTATTTTCTCATTCTGAATTTTCGTTACTTGGTTAAAATTAACTTGCGCTTTTAAGTTTACCGCAAATGTGTAATAAAAAATTCCGAATAAATAACGGGCCTATAGTAAACTGCTATTTTAAGCAATGAAAAACCGATAAAATAGATATAAAAATATTAATTTTCTAGTAAAATTTTCTGTTGTAGTGGTTCAATATTTTTTTAAACTATTTCAGCCATCAGTATGCCGAGCTTTTATATAGCATGAATAATATGAGGATTACTTTCTAAAATAGAAAAACTGTTTAAATAACTTTTTCGTCTTATAAAAGTGTTTGGAATTTAAAAGGGTAGCATGCAGTGTTCGGCATCGCTAACTGAAAAGTTAGCGGCGCTAATTAGATCGTTGACTCGGTCAAAGTTAGCGATCGCTAATTAAAATCGCTAAATGTTGCGTAAAAGTTATCGATCTATAATGAAGCGCTAATCGCTAATCGATAGTAGGCAGTTTTGAAAAAGATAAGCAAAACACAAATTTTGCAGCCATCTTTAATTATAAAATTGACTAGAAAAGTTGTTAAAGGTTATCAATAGGGGCAGTCTTCGTAGTTATTTCGTATTATTTCTGTCCATATCAGTTGCGTCAGCCCACTTTTAGTTTTAGTTAGCGTATTTGGTGGAATGTAAAAGGAAAAACTTTTGAACCAAATTTTTTAATATAT
Organism: Uranotaenia lowii; assembly: GCF_029784155.1. Classification (NCBI taxonomy): domain Eukaryota; kingdom Metazoa; phylum Arthropoda; class Insecta; order Diptera; family Culicidae; genus Uranotaenia; species Uranotaenia lowii. The sequence goes on from NC_073691.1 coordinate 92,340,048, forward strand.
TCATCCATTTATCATTTTTTTCTTTTAAAACAGATGTTTTTTTTTGTCTGAAAAAGTTTTTCAACTTTTTTGACATTTATACTCAAAAGGTTTATTGATTTATTGACTTATTTTGATCTGGAAATTTCAATTTTTCACTACTTTTTCATCTCTTTTATATTCACAAAAGGCTTATGCTTTAGACATAAATTCAAGTGAAGACAATTCAATCATTCCTATGATTCCAGTCAAAATCGAGAGCGAATAGCTTCTGAAATCAATCTTTAACGAATATTTAAATACCTTATCGAATCCAAAATTTTAAATTTGAATAAACCGAATTTATGATCTATATGTGTATGGCCAAATTAAACTTCAAAGAGGTAGCGTTCTTCAGTTAGCGGATATAAAAATTAGCGAAACTTTCTTATCCGCTAGCTGAAGAAAAATTTAGCGAGAAAATAAATTCGCTAACCGAAAGATAGCGGACTAACTAGCGATTAGCGGATTAGCGTTTTTGTGCCGGACACTGGTAGCATGAATGGGATTCTATAAACCGACAAAGTTATGTAGCTATCTATAAGTCTTTCCTATAATCCTTTATTAGGCATGATGAGTTTCCTAAAATCTTTTTAAGGAATCTTATAAATAGAAAAGGTCTAGAGGCCCTTTATATCATATTTTCGAAAGAACGTTACATATACCTTATAAAACTTTTCAGGTTCAAGAGATGTTAACGGTGGAGCATTGAATAATTATTAAATGAAATTTTCAAATACTTTTTAAATTTTGTATTAAGTGTAACTTTATTTCACAATAATAAGTTTTTTTTATTATTACATTTATAACATTTTCAAAACCAAACTTTCAAATAGTTTCACTTGAGATTTCAACTTGAATGCACTTCAACAACACTACACTTTCTTAGCCAATCATAAAGAATTCCGTTTCAGCTCTATTTTCCAGACGTTCGGAGAGGTGAATTCGGTTCTTTTATGTGCCCAGGAGAAGCGGAAATACATATTTAGTCATTTTTTTCACCGAAAAACATTCTTTTGTTGACATTTTGGTCAATTGCCCGTCGACTAACTTTTGTAATCCGTTTGTCCGACCGAATAACTGTTATGAAACTTTTATAGCCTATAAAAGCTTTCGTTTTTTATAAATGGTTTATAGACGCCACAATAAGTTATCACGAGCTTACCAACGGAGTTATAACTAATGCCTTTCTATCCCCAAATTTCGCTATATTTTTTAAACAATGCAGAAAAATGCATGTTCGAACTTAATTATGTAAAGGGTGTTCGAATCAAAAAGAGTTCAACTTAAATTCGCTGTTTTTTTTTCTAATTATTCATATAAAAACCTGAACACCCCTCATTTTGTAGGTGTGTGTGTGTAGAATGATGCTTCTATTTGGCTTTCGACATTAAGTCTTTAGTTTTCAAAATGGCGTCTAAGCAAATGGAGCTAAGAATCAGAATTTTGTACAAGCGTCGTGAAAATCCAAACTACACGCACGCAGAAATAGCATAATCGATGAATGTGGCGAAATCAACCGTCACCAAAGTAATAAAAGTGTTTGGGGAACGTATTTCGACAACTAGTAGAAAGACGGGATCTGGGGGAAATCCAAATCCGAGAGCGGCAGTGACGAACAGAAGAGTGGCTAGCACTTCCAAGCTAAACTCCAATCTCTCCGTTCGAGATGTCGCCAATAAGTTAGGAATATCGTCTACAACCCTGCATGAAGCTTAAAAACGATCCGGATTTTCGACTTTAAGAAGGTAGTGACTGCTAATCGCAATGAAAAGCAAAAATTCACGACAAAAACAAGCTCTCGGAAGCTGTATACGACATTGTTGACAAAGTTTGATTGCGTGATAATGGACGACGAAACCTACGCCAAGGCAGACTTCAGACAGCTCCCGGGACAAGAGCATTGCACAGCAACAGGAAGGGGAAATGTGGAAGACATTTTCAAGTATCAAAGTTTTTCAAGAAATATCTCGTTAGAGAAGCTATCTGTACATGAGTCTTGTAAAGCGACATTTTCGTTGCAGCCGGGACCGTCAATTAGGAAATTCCTGAAGAAACATGACTTGTCTGTGGTGTTTTGGTTGGATTTGTCATCCCGCCGTTATGAAAAAAGGCAATTGAAAAATGTTGGGCGATAGCTAAGCAGAACCATAAAAAGAACAGGCAAACATTTTGAAGCTGTTTTTTGTAGTATTAAGGACTGAGGATTTAGCTGTTTGATTGTTATTTACAACCATAGCAACAGAATGGGGAATCGGGTCAGCTGCAACGTCAGACAACCACCATAGAGACACATCAATTTCAGGAAATGCATTGTTTTCGACGACGTTGTTGTGTTAATGAAATGAAAAGTGAAAGTTTAAATAGTGTAGTTGTGGAAGTTAAAGAAATACACGTTGTTACGTAAATTATGTGGCATGATAAAATTTTGATTACACTTTTAAGAAACAGGCAATACAACACGTTAAACAGACACTTTGAAATAATGACTAATCCTTAAAACGATCATATGATAGTGATGAAGACCTGACGAAATACCAGATATAAAATTGTGTGATGGACACTAGGGAGAGTTAGACAAACAAGTTGTACAGAATTTGATAAAATAATGCAAACAAAATTATCCACCTGTCCCTCTAACTTCTAACAAAGCATAGTGTGCAGGAAAGATTGGGCCTGTTGGACCATCACAACAAAATCTTTAAAATTAAAACATTTTTTATTTAAATGGTTCGAAAAAAAATCTTACGTTTTTATTTCAACGAAATCTACGTGAATCGCATGTAGTAGAACGCCCTTTTTGCATTCGATCTTCGATATTTTCACATACAACGCATATGAAAAACACGTGAATTCTGCTTGCGGTACGAGCTCTGTTTGCTACTGTCGTGTCCTGCGCTTCTTTCGCGACCCAAAACGTCCTTTCGGTCATCTGAACAATGTTAAAACCCTGAACGTCTAAAGCAAGCGTCGAAACTGGAATGACGGGTTAAGCTCCGTTCCGTTCCAATAAACCCTAGATCGTTTGCCTTTTTCCTCACACCTTTCTCTTCTATTCTTCCATGTTTTCAAGCAAAAGCTCTTTCCCAAAGCTTCCAACAGAGTGAATGAAATCTTCGTTCAAAACACTAATAAAAATCGAATTATGATATTATTTTGAAATAGTTTAAGATCAGATCATTCAACATAATATTATTTTCTAACCTTTCTCATCCACTACAGCTACCCGAAATTCACGTAGGTTCCACGTGATTTTTATGATGGCGAGAATCCATGTACATTTTCACGTCGCATTCCTGTTAAGAGCTCTTTCAGTTTGGTTCAAAACTTTCTATTCCAAACACACTTTTTATTTACTACCATATGAAAAGTGTAAGCCAATTGGGGGGGGGGGAGTCATATTTCCCTTTTTCGAAGCGTGTGGTGGCTCAAACAGCCGTCATTCCATTTCTCGAAAAAAAAACCCGTACACAAGACAGTGCTATTTGGGTCAAAACTTTCAAGTCAAGTGTTTTTTCTGAATTATTTGAAAAATGTAATGAATCGAATTACGCAGGAAAAAATCTCGCAAGATAGTTCTCATTAGATTCTAAAATTTTAAATTCATGATTTTTGGATTTGCTTAACTGAATATTTTTTGGAGCTTTAAAAACTGTAAATAATCTTAAAATGTTGAAAAGTTTATATGTTCATAGAATTGAATTTTTTTATAAAATGGATTTTCAATTATCGGTTATATTTTGAATTATTCGTGAACAGATTAATTCAATTAAAAACCATACAAAAATTGTATCGAAAAAATTCGGCTTGTCATATTTTTTTGGATTAGACCCTTCTTTTCAAAAAATTTAAATGTTTTCAGACTAACCGCAATAATATGTAAAAACTGGCTTAAAGGAATTTTGAAGAAAATCACTTGAAAATGATTTTATTGATGACTTCATACAGCTTTGCTTATTAAAAACTGAAGGAGTTTCAACCACCAGGAGTTTTTTCGACTTTCCCACCGACATGGTTGGTCCGCACTTCTCAATTCCGACAGTGCGCTGTGTAAATCGCACCGTTATCTTCCACGATTTGTAGAGCACCGCACTTCCTTCCGAAATGCTGTACACTCGTTTCCGAGTACAGCCGAAGCCAAGTGCCGAGCAAAATCGGTGCTCCAATAGCAACACTACTGTGTGAAAAGGAAAAATCCCGAAACACACAACTGGAACAAGGTTATTTGATCACAAGGTTCACTTTGTCAGTAAGAAGGCGAGGAAAGCGCGGTGAGCTTCAATGAGTTTGTTTGTAAACATCGGAAAATTTTTTCGAGCTGAGGGCTTTGTTGGTAAACAAACTCCACGTACTCCATAGTAGCCAAATCAAAATGGCTGAATCGGGAGTTTCTCTTATCGTTACACCTCCTATATATACACACCTTGAACTGAAGTGCAATTTTTTCCTTCTGTTCCTACCACAGTAGGCAAACAAACAGCACGAAACGATATTGCTTCTTCTTCTTCCTTTTCTTGTTGGGAAAGAACCAACCTACTACATTGCTTTAGTGCTGCTCCCCTACACTTAATATGATGATTTCTTTCTCTTGCTCTAACCCTGGCGAAGCCTTCTCTGCTCTTTGATTGGGTGTACGCGGCGTCTTTACAGAGCAGGGCAGCTTTTTTTTCCTCCAAAATTTCAAAACGGTTTGAAAATTTCGGAAAAATACCTAAGCATTCCAGAGTATCTGGGAAACTGCATAAAATAAATTTCACTGTTTTGGGGTCTGGTTGGGTGCACATCCGGAACTTTATAAAAGTAGAAATGCAAAACGTTGCCAGTAATTTACCAATGCCACAACAGATCATTTTAACTGATGTTTTATTGTGTCTGTTAATCATTCCTATCAAATAGAAGTCAATTCAATTAACTAATTGGTTCTGAGTTATGAAAATTTATAGTGAAATATTTTAATGTTGAAAGATCTTTAAATTACAAGCTTGCTGCTGATTTCATTGGTATTTGAAATGGTCGTGTAAAACCGCTAATGTTGAATTTTTCATTTCAAAGATTGATGGGGATTTTTTTCTGCCGGTAATTTTATCCTTTTTTGGGTGATGAATTATCATCGACTGATTTTACCCAACAATCAAAATTTGAGGCCCCAGTCAAAATCAAACGCCTAATTCTAAGTCAAGACACCGGACATGTTCGAAGTTATTTTTGTTACATGGGTACCAAATGTGATGTTCCCCTCTGTTATGACATTCAGATGAATGTGTCTAAAATTGCAACCCTGGATTGGTCAACACTATATCGTACATACGCATATTTCGTCACAGTAGGCGGCGACTAGCAAAACATCATAAACGACCCCTGGCATTGGACTGGCATAGAGGATGAACCCAACCTAATCAAATCACTTTAATAATAATTGATTTCATATTTCATTTTCTATTAACACCAATCAACGAACTGCCAAAATCTGTCACCAGGCGGTTTTTTTGGCACGTCAAAGTGAAATCGGTCATTTCATTGGATTTTATTGTTCTTTTTTATCGCTCCTCGTTCATCCGGCCGCTAGGATAGCGCATAAATTCCCAGAAAAACCCAACCCATCCACGGTGACTGACCACCGACCCCACCACATTGATTGGTGGACATCACCACTTGCGGTCGCCCCTCGTTTTTTGGTCAGGAAACTCTTGGTGCTCATTTAAGGAAACATAAAAAAATCTACGCGTACATTTTTTTCTGGTTCAGCGAAATCAACGCTATCCGCCATCACCATCATCATTAACATTGACATGAACTTTATTCTACTTATTTTTTCAACCAGTTTGCCTTCCTTTCCGCCCACATCTTTACCACCAACAACTCTTGCTGACAAAATAGCGTAAAGCCAACCAACCACCGTGAACCCACTTTGATTACCATCGCAGTAGACGTCGAATCCCTACGAATGGCTGATGAAAGGATGCGCACAGCACAGGCCTACTTCGATCATTATTTTGTTCGTTGTTATTGCTTCATCTTCATCGTTTAGAACACGTGTTTACCGGGGGAATCCTTCGTTGTAATTTGACGGCAATGTTCTGTTTTCCACCAGGTCTTCATTAAATTTTACACCATGGCCCTTTGTATGACAGACGACAGCTCGGCTTGGCTCTCGTTGAAATACAAACTCAATTTTGGATTTCAATGTAGTAATGAGGCAGCATAAAAAAATCATCAAACATTTACCATCTTGCAAACCAGGTGCATGGTTCTATCGTTAGAAACCGGGCCTTTTGATAACAAAATGAATTGAAGCCCTGTGACTGAAACGATTGCTGTCGAAGTTGAAGAAGAAGCAGCTGATCGTCGTGTTCTTAGACGAGAAACTTTTTTCGATTGATCCGGTGTGTCCAGTTCAGGTACGGATCGGTATATTTCACCTCGAAGGCTTGGGGTGTACCAGAGAATGTGAAATTCTTATTTACTACCCGCCGGAGAAATGGTATTTGGAGCGGTTGCTTCGAATGTATTGAATATTGTGAATACTGAAGTCTACATGGACAATTTGAAGAATCAGGCGCTTTCGTAGATTCGATCAAACTTCGATGAACCCAACCCGAGAACGGAACCAAACCTGGCTGGAGGGAATGTGAAGTTTTAACCGAAGGATCTTTGGCCCCGAGCAATCCGACTTTGAACCCCCTCTACTATTTGATATGGGCTGTTGTTCAAGCGAATGCCTGTGAATCCTCTCACCCAACTATCGATTCTTCGAAGGCTTCCATCTCTGAAGCGTGGGTTTCAATATCAGAGACTTACATTGCGAAGGTATGCTCCCGATTCAGATCTCCCCTGAAGAGAGTAGTGTAGAGATGAGATGCAGAAAAAGAATAAATTTTTATTAAAAACTAGCTGATTTTACCCGGCTATGCTCGGGTTCACATAAAACATAAATCAAAATGAGTCGTTTGACTTTTAGAATTTTTATATTAAACTACATCTTTATAAGCAATTTTGCGCATCTTTGGCCATTGTTCAGTTTTTTACTGAGATTATTCACTGTGTTTATCGTTTTCATATTATAGAAAAAATTAAAGGTATGAGCTTTAAATTAAAAGTCATACAAAATAATTTCCCTTGAAAGCTTATTCATCACGATAAACATTTTTTTCATCCACCATTTTTTTTTAGGAAGCTTGAAAAGATTTGGACTTTTATTTGTTATCTTCAAATGATTAAATTGTTTTGATATCTTTCCCTCCTGCCTCTAATAAAAATCTCTTTTGAATATCATTCCACTTTTCAAGACGGATGATCTCCCTGTACAACGGTATATTAGACCTTTATCTACTTTGAAATTTCTAAACAAACATCCGAATCTGGTTAAACCATGTTGAAGACTCACATTGCATGTTTGAAACTATTTGTGTACTATTTTCGATTTTTAATTTCACACTGTTTTATGAGTACTTGGTCTTAAATGTGAAAGTTCCACATTTAATTTTTGGAAGTTTTTGAAAACAAACCACCTCTGAACCGAAGTAACCATTTTAATTTTATATGTGAGTTACATTTCAATGTTCCTAATCTTGGACATTCATCTCATTAATGCTTGTGAAGTGTGATCAATTTTAAAGTTCATTTGTTTAAATTCGCAGTACTAAACGGTTCAACTATAAGTTTTATTTAAATTGGATGGTAGAATTGAACAAATTGACTCAAAAGTTATAAATTGGCCAAAGAAATAGATCTGCAGAAAACTGAAAACCTCAGATTTAATCAATAAAAGTTTCATGTAATGGATTTGTTTCCATCGGAGCCAAAAGTTTTTCCAGATAATACACGATCAATTTTCTAATCCCCCGTTAAAATTCTCCGACGGCTATTAAAGCGTTGAAATCGAGGCCTTCAACTTATAACTCTGAACCTTATTATTTTTTTTCTATCTCTATGAGAGATTCTAAAAATTCGACAATAGTTGGTTCATAAAAGCTGGAATTTATGAAAATCAGTTCATTCAGCTGAAGAAGTCAATTCACTGTTCACTGTTCAGTTCACTGTATATTTATGTAGACTCTCAAAGCACCCCAGCGGCGGTAGGGAGCACTTTGAAAATCACTACAATGTAGGCTCATTATTGCATTCAAATATCTCCTACCAGTACCACGTTCTTAGAACAGAAGAAGGAATAAAAATACCCGCCAAAATTCCCCCTTTCAAATATTCAATGATCAGCAAGCTTTGATTTGCTTTCCAGTATTCGTGAACTTTGAATGGTCGTTGCTAATGCTCGGCCCATAATGATGGTGAAAAAAAACCCCGCCAAAGGAAACGAAAATCGGCTGCCAAAATGGGTGCCATGACTTTTGGTTCGTGGGAATAAAATAGAACGTTGTATGGGAGGGTCCCTTTTCTTAGGTGGGAGGGGCTCAGAACTATTACTAAAACCTTACCCTGGTTCAACTTCATCTCTGTACCAAATTTCAGGCTGATCGGTTCAGCGGTGTGGATTTGTATAAGGTGCATACAAACAAACAAACATATATAGTCCAACTCATCTTTATATATTAGAAGATAAAATTAAATAATAGATGTATTTATTCAGCAACACTGAAGATAAATAAAATAAAATAATATCTTCTGCAACGTGTGTTGTTTAAAAAACACTAGAAAAAGGCAAAACAAAGTCAATCACTGATTATTCTTGTGAGAAACAGACGTGTCTGAGTAAATCTCTGAATTGAGATTCGTATGAATTTTAAAATCACGAAAATGGCATAGTTGGTAGAATAAGCACAGAGAGCGCAGATACCTAGTCATGAATGCTGCTATGAAAAATTTGTTTCTGATTCGGCCTCTTCCGGTAGAAAAAAACAGATTAGCTCGGGAAGCGCAGATTCTTAAGGCTGCTGCTACGAAAAACTTGTTTTTGATTCAGATTTTTAACCATTTTAACACCGTACGAAAAAAGCAAACAACGTCGATAATAACTGATCCAAATCTATGAGTTTTCAAAGGTTTGTTAAATACTCAAGCAACAAAAAGTCTTGTTAAAGAAATCCAACATAGCTTAATCAGTTCAATCAATGAGCTTAAATTCGTTTTATTCAGCATGGAATTTAAGATTGAGAGAAACTTTGAAGTTCCATTACAAAATTTGAACGTCCTTCTGTTCAGCTCACGAGTAATCGTTGAATGGGTTGAATGTGTAAAAATTAGAAAAAAAATCTCTCCTCTCCTCTCTTACTTCGGTCACCATCAGCCTGGCCTATTTTGATACTCTACTGCCCTCCATGTGCTGCTACCGGTATCTCGGAATTCCTTTTTCCCCCTATCGACTCAACACGGAGGAAAAAGACCACAGTTGTCCTAATTATTTCAGTTGGTTATACCAATCCACTGTGGTCCAAAAGGGCTAAAAGGGGAACTTTTTTCGTAGCGCCATTGCACACTGGTACAGAACATCAATCTAGCGGAACTAAATTAATAGCGCCCAGGGATGAAAAGATAGACTTTTGGTGTCTTCGACAACATTGCATAGTTTTACAAGGCGCATACTTTGAAATAAAATACAAAGTCGAGGGATCCACCAATAGCAAGATAAAAATGCTAACTTTTTTGTTAAGCATTTTAGAGCTTTGGTTTCTTCTACAAAGTTGTTTATCTTAACAAAATACACAACTTTGCTGAACAAGTCAAAGTTCTACAATTTTATTCTAAGGAGTTACAATGAAATTAAGAAAAATACCTTGAAAAAACAGTTTTTTAAATCTGAAACGTTGTAGGTAAGACAAAACAATTTTCAGTCTTCGAAACAAAGTTGTAAAATGTTAAGTTCTACAATCGCTTAGTACATTATGATGTGTTTTGAAATTGCTGAGGCGCTGCAGATAGCATTTAGTGTAATATATTAACGATTTTCAAAGCAAAGTGGTTCGAATTGCGCAAATTTTCGCACCATCAGCCAATGTGGATTTTATTTTTGGTATTAAGAGGAATTATTACCATATAAAACTAGCGTGGAACTCGGTGGAACTTGAAGCAATTTTAAGATTGAAAATCTAGTATTTTGTTCACAAATATCACTTTTTTTAAGACACTTTATTAGTTTCTTAGTTTCTTTGATGCAATTTACTTGCAGAATTTGAGAAAAAGAAATAATTAGATGATTTAGCCGGTTTTCCGTTTCAAATTTATCAATAGAATCTGTTCTAGTACATCATTATATAAATGATATCTGTACCAACACGTGAAAGTGATTTAATTCCAAAAGTAAACTAGCTTTCAGCTTTCAGTAGCTGGTGGCAGGCCAATTTTGGCTCTATTTAACGATAAAAACACTTTTGAGATAATAAGTTTTCGTTGGATTACAAACTCAATTTGAGCAAAGGATTTATGACCATTTTGAAACCAGAGCTGACAACACGTTGATATACACCATTTATTCCTGACCGAGCAAATGTTGTAAAAACAAGTGTCTGAAAAAGTGATATTTGTGAACAAAATACTAGATTTTCAATCTTAAAATTGCTTCGAGTTCCACCGAGTTCCACGCTAGTTTTATATGGAAATGATTCCTCTTAATACCAAAAATAAAATCCACATTGGCTGATGGTGCGAAAATTTGCGCAATTCGAACCACTTTGCTTTGAAAATCGTTAATATATTACACTAAATGCTTTCTGCAGCGCTTCAGCAATTTCAAAACACATCATAATGTACTAAGCGATTGTAGAACTTAACATTTTACAACTTTGTTTCGAAGACTGAAAATTGTTTTGTCTTACCTACAACGTTTCAGATTTAAAAAACTGTTTTTTCAAGGTATTTTTCTTAATTTCATTGTAACTCCTTAGAATAAAATTGTAGAACTTTGACTTGTTCAGCAAAGTTGTGTATTTTGTTAAGATAAACAACTTTGTAGAAGAAACCAAAGCTCTAAAATGCTTAACAAAAAAGTTAGCATTTTTATCTTGCTATTGGTGGACCCCTCGACTTTGTATTTTATTTCAAAGTATGCGCCTTGTAAAACTATGCAATGTTGTCGAAGACACCGAAAGTCTATCTTTTCATCCCTGGGCGCTATTAATTTAGTTCCGCTAGATTGATGTTCTGTACCAGTGTGCATTGTCTTTTATCTTATCTCTTAAGTGTCTTCATAACATTTGCTTCTTCAAACATAACTTGAGAGCATCAAAAGTTAGTAAAAGTCCGCTATGAATAAATTGAAAATTCTTACTTTTTATTTCAGTAGATAGAGCTTTATGTCATACTACAAAGTTGTAGAATACGTAAAAATATGAAACTTTGTTGAATACATCAAAACTGTATCTCTTTTCAGAGCAGAGTTATAAAAGTTTTCTTTTGAAAGTTATTTAAAAGTTAGTTTTTTAAACTTAACTATAGTTAGATGAGGATTTACATGAATAAAATGTTTTGAACATTTATTGGGGCATTCAAATCACACGTTTTGCACAAGATTTCAACATTCTACGACGTTTTCTAACCAACTTATTTCATCTTTAAGTTTTATTTTTACTCAACTTCACGAGCTTTTATTGCAAAAACGTGCAAATGAATTTTTAAAACTAATAAACCACATTGAAGCTTGAACTAAGTGCATCAATTTGGTGTTGTTGTCATTTGTCTCCACGTGCTTATATTTGAACACAACAAGCATTTATTTGATGTGTTTTACGTGTTTCCAGACAAAAAAATAATTTCAACTGCCTTCTGCCTTCGTTTTGCGTGGCATCTGCGTAGCCTGGAAATCAATTTTTCCATTTTTTGTATAGAAACACGTAAAACACATCAAATATATGCTTGTTGTGTTCAAATATGAGCGCGTGGAGACAAATGACAACAACGCTAATTTTTTGCACTCAGTTCAAGCTTCAATGTGGTTTGTTTTGAAAATTTACTTGCACGTTTTTGCAAGGCTCGAGAAGTTGAGTAAAAATAAAACTTAAAGATGTAATAAGTTGGTTAAAAAACGTCGTAGAATGTTGAAATCTTGTGCAATACGTGTGATTTGAATGCTTCAACAAATGTTCAGAACATTTTATTCATGTAAATCCTCATCTAACTATAGTTAAGTTTAAAAAACTAACTTTTAGATTACTTTCAAAAGAAAACCTTCATAACTCTGCTCTGAAAAGAGAAACAGTTTTGATGTATTCAACAAAGTTTCATTTTTTCACGTATTCTACAACTATGTAGTATAACATAAAGCTCTATCTATTGAAATAAAAAAGTAAGAATTTTCAATTTTTTTAAAGTAGACTTTTACGAACTTTTGATGCTTTCAAGTTATGTTTGAAGAAGCAAATGTTCTGAAGACACTTAAGAGATAAGATAAAAGACAGAGGCGCTACGAAAAAAGTTCCACTTTTAGCCCTTTTGGACCACTGTGCAATCATCTAAGCGTAGTTGTTGTTTTCGCATCCAACTATAAATATAAAAGACTCAACTAAAAACTGATGATTGACTTTACGCAATCAACTATGAATACAATAGAATCAACTGTAATGATTCAACTGGTAGTATGATAGATTCAACTACATTTGTAAGATTGATTTTAGGCATTCAACTATAAATATTATGGATTCAATTATACAATCCTGGTTGACGTCTTACATTTAACTATTAATACGATGGATTCAATTGTAGTGGTATAATTCACTCAACTGTATATATGATTATATATGAACTACAATTTTATGATTGATTTTAGTTATTCAACTATAAATATAATAGATTCAACTATACATGTCTGGTTGATCTCTAACATTTAACTATAAATATGATGGATTGAAATGTAGTGGTATAATTGATTCAACTGTGAATATGATAGATTCAACTACAAACATATGATTGATTCTAGGTATTGAACTATAAATACAGTAGATTGAACTATATTGTTATGATTGATTGTGTGCTAATGGAATACTATAGTGTTCATCAACAATCAGATAAATGATTGAATATATGTGGATTATTGTTTGAAATACCATACTTTTTCTCTGTGAACTCATCTTACTTTACTGCTTTGTTCGATACTTCCAGCACGCACGCCAGTTCTGCTACACATTTGTTATATTTGCTAACTCAAGCAATCACCTAATGAAAACCCGATTTAATACACTTTACAGTGGATTGTAGCCTTTCTTACAGCCTGTAAATTATATTTGGGTACATATAAAACAAAATGAACTATGAATTATGATTAATGAATTTCATACGCAATAAATCCAAAATGAATTTAGGAAATAAAGATTCCAAGTTTTTATTATGATAAAAGTATTTTTATAAAATCATAATTTTCATATAAATAAACCTTTTTGAATGACTAGATTCTGGAATATCATGTATGATTCCGTTTCTATGACATTATAATCTAACTCAATTTACTCCTTTTGGAGTTACAGCATATGATATCTTCAAAATGGAAGGGGTTTAAAAATTAAGAATACAATTTGAAAAAAGATGCCTGACCATGTATTTCAAATAATCCAACCTCTCAAGTATAGGAAACAAATACACAGATAAAATTATTGGATACAATTTCAAATGCTAGAGTAAAATACGATATCAAAATGTATAAAATCGGTACAATAAATTTTCAAAATTAAAAATATTGAAAATTTTGAAAACGTAGTATTTTTAATTTTGTTATTCTGAGATTTTTATTCTGTTTTGTTGATTTTGTCTATTTCGTTAATTTTGTTAATTTGGTCATTTTTTAAATTTTGTCAATAATGTCAATTTTATCAATTTTCATGATTTTGTCAGCATTGTTAGTTCAGTAAATTTTGTCAATTTAACCAATTTTCTAGATTTTGTTATTTTGCCGATTTTAACAATTTTCATGATTTTGTCAACTTTTTCAAATTTGAAAATTCTGTCAATTTTGTCAATTTGGTCAGTTTTGTCAATTTGGTAAGTTTTGTTAATTTTGTCAATTTTGTCAGTTTTATCAAATTAGTCAATTTTGTCAATCTTGTCAATTTTGTCAATTTTGACAGCTTTGCCAATTTTGTCAATTAAGTGCATTTCGTCGATTTTGTCATTGTCAATTTGGACAATTTTCTCATTTTTTTCAATTTTCTTCGATTCTGTCAAGTTTGTCAATTTTGTCATTTTGTCAATTTTGTAAATTTGGTCCAAATTTAGTCAATTGAGTCAATTTTGTAAATTTCGCCAGTCAATTTTGTCAATCTTTTCAATTTTGTCAATTTTGTAAATATAGTGAATTTTGTCGATTTTGTCTTTGTCAATTTTTGCAATTTGGTCATTTTGGTCAATTTGGTCAATTTTGTCGATTTTTGTCAGTTTTATCAATCTTGTGAATTTTGTCAATTTAGTGAATTTTGTCGATTTTTTCATCGTTAATTTAGTAATTTTTTTCAATTTTGTCAGTTTTATCAATCTTGTCAATTTTGTCAATTCAGTGAATTTTGTCGATTTTGTCATAGTAAATTTTGTCAATTTTGCCAATTTTCTCGATTTTGTCAATTTTATAAATTTTATCAATTTTTATGATTTTTTCAGCTAAGTGAATTTTGTCAAATCAATGAATTAAGCCAAGTTTGTCAATTTCGTCAATTTGGTCAATTTGGTCAATTTGGTCAATTTTTTTCAATTTTGTCAATATTGTCGATTTTTGTCAGTTTTATCAATCTTGTCAATTTTTTCAATTTAGTGAATTTTATCGATTTTGTCATCGTTAATTTAGTCATTTTTTCAATTTTGTCGATTTTGTCAGTTTTATCAATCTTGTCAATTTTGTCAATTTAATGAATTTTGTCATCTCTTTTGTCAATTTTGTTTTTTTTTTGTCAATTTTGTCAATTTTTTCAATTTTGTTAATTTTGTCAGTTTTATCAATCTTGTCAATTTTGTCAATTTAGTGAATTTTATCGATTTTGTCATCGTTAATTTAGTCATTTTTTCAATTTTGTCGATTTTGTCAGTTTCATCAATCTTGTCAATTTTGTCAATTTAATGAATTTTGTCATCTCTTTTGTCAATTTTGTTATTTTTGTCAATTTTGTCAATTTTTTCAATTTTGTTAATTTTCTCAGTTTTATCAATCTTGTCAATTTTGTCAATTCAGTGAATTTTGTCCATTTTGCCATCGTCAATTTGGTCAATTCTGCCAATTTTCTCGATTTTGTCAATTTTATAAATTTTATCAATTTTATGATTTTTTTAACTAAGTGAATTTTGTCAAATCAATGAATTAGGTCAAGTTTGTCAATTTCGTCAATTTAGTGAAATTGGTCTATTTAGTCAATTTTGTCAATTTTGTCGATTTTGTCATTTTTGTATTTGGTCAACCTGGCGAAAATGGTTAATTCGGAGTTCTTTCCTGTTTCTTCAAGTTTGTCAATAATGATTATTAGCTTTTTAGCATTATATGCATGTTCCAAAAAAATCCCAAATGCTTCAAACTCTACCATGGAGGGCTTGGTGGCGCTACTGTATGGTTGTCATCTTCCATTGGCTTCAGCAAGTGAAAGTTCAGATTGACCTCCAAGCCGTCATCGTTTTTCTCTAGACACCAACCCCAACAACAACAACGCAACGTTAGATATGAAGAGAGGAAGAGAAAAGGGAACAAAAAAACAAGCCCGAGAGCTTAAAGCTCGAGAGGATTCAGTAGCATTTGTCTTATTGGATTCAATTTGCTTCCACGGGCGAAATACTCTCCTGTCGTTGCTGCTTAAGAAAAAGCTTCGTAAGCACAAACGGCATGTGAGAAGATGAGAGGACATACATCATCCGCGTACCCGTGTTGTTTTCTCCTTCTCAGAGCAATCTGTGCCTGAATGTAATGTTGGGCGAAGTTACTATCGCTTTCGTACCATGCAGTGTGGGCATGACGTACTCATCAACGACTTCATTTATTTCGGGGTCGTACCCCTTGGTGAAAACCACTTTTAAGTTTAATGACTCGGAGCTTCGGTTCCGAAATTTTTGGAATGGTTCGGTTGCAAACTGATCCAATTATATGAAAAAATTTAACGGTTGGCCTGGAAAATTTTGGTTGTTGTCTTCCTCCCACACGGTTTCTGTCACGATGACATCGAACCTGAGTGGGAGTGAAGCCTGTCTGTTCTCCCTTCCACACATCGACAGATCCATACTTCTAGATAGCAAGCGCGTATCTATGACGTCACGTATAATTTGACGTCATATATACGATAATCTTGATTTTAGTGATTGCTGGTTGTGACTAGCAAGCCAAATTGACATGTTTTTTGGAGTGATGATTTTTGATATTTACTATGAAAATAAAAAAAATTCAAACTATTTTGTATTTTTTTCTTTCTTTTATAGGTTGAGGAAGAAAAAAAATCAAATTTTTCAAGATAAAATTCATTTTTATTGTACTGCTCAGTTTCACAAAATCGTCGAGAACAAAGTTTACTAAAATTTACACAAATACACACAAATACACAGACATCATCAGAACTCGTCGAGCTGATTAGATAGGTACCTATAAAGGTATATCTAAGACCCATAATTAATGATCTCCCAAATCGACCGATAACTATACCTTTCTGTAAGAAAGGCAAAAAGATTGGTACCTGTTTTAGTAAAGCACTCAAAGCTTTTTTAAAACTAGCGTTCAAGTCAAGTTGAAAAACTGTTTTATTGGAACAGTGGATGAAGGCATGATTAATCTAAGTGACAGGTGATTTGACAATCGAGAATTCGAGAAGACCGTACATGCTTAAACTTTTTAACCTCTTTTTGAGATAGCATAACCTGTTTCGAAAAGAATTAGATTGATGGCTTTGACAAAAACGGGCTCTCAAAATGAATAAATTAACACAGCTAAATTCATCTGAAAAATAAAAAACCACTTGAAAACGAATTCTCTAATAGTGTTCAGAAAATCGGTTGAACGTCCTGATAACGCCGATCAGTGCACTATTAGCGCCGTAGTTGTTTTGACGAAGAGGAGAGCTGAAGATTGCGGTTTCGTAATCCTTGGGGTCGAACACTTAGATTAACGGATTCGAAAAGCGAAGGACAGTCAATTCATCATGATAGCATTCTTTTTATGTAAATGTTTGAATGGAAAATTTTACCAGGTTGCGCTGCGACCTCCGAGTAGAGCGGTTGGTTTTTTTCGCGTGAGGTGCCGAATTATTTGAAGTGGTGACAACATAAAAGTTGAGAACGCGAGATGGATTAAGATCTCTTCGAAAAATGAAGCCGAAACTGCAGAAAAGTACGTGGGAAGTGCGCAAATAAGCGATAGTTTTACGGTTTGAAAATGGCGTCTTAATTTGCACGCAAATGGATTCATGGAAGGTTTTTGTTGTGTCTACTTTGCCATATTGGAAAATGGTGGTGCTTTATCAGCCGGTTATTTGCTGAGATTTAGTTAACCAGTGGTTTAAAATACGAATCCATTCGGGATTATTTTAAGGTGTACGTAGCTGATCGTAATGGTGGTATCGGCTGAATTGTGATTTCAATCCGGAAGGCGGGATACGGTTTGTTTTGTTTTTCAGAGCTTGCTTTGATGGAAATTGGCACAAAATTGTAAGACTGCGCGTGTGTTAGTGGGGGAATCAATCGCATGAATAAAATATATTCGAAGAAGAGTTCATGTAGAAGAGTGGAAGAGCGAAAAAGTATTCATCCTACTAAAACCGCTGAGTTAGATTAATCTTTAGCGAATGGAAGCTCGCGAAACGACAAGAGGTTTATTTTCATGGCTTGTGTGGAGTGTGTGTTGGCTGATACAGCTCAGAGTAAAACAAGCGGAAGTGCGAAGGCAAATCAGAGGCTCCCCGCTATCAACAGGAGGTGCAGGGTACAGGTGCCGATAGTTGAAGATGTGGTAGGGTGTATCTAAAGAAAATTTTAATCTGTTTGTTTGTCACCGAATATAAAAAAGGCCAAGAAGATTTGACATCACGAAGCTGATCAAGTGTTGCGCGAGTCTGGTTTGTGAGTAGCCAGGCGTGGGTAAATTTTATTTTCGAATTATATAATCATATATTTTAGATGGTTCAATCAGTTGCCAGCTGGCCAGGTATATACAC
This sequence comes from Uranotaenia lowii, assembly GCF_029784155.1. Classification (NCBI taxonomy): domain Eukaryota; kingdom Metazoa; phylum Arthropoda; class Insecta; order Diptera; family Culicidae; genus Uranotaenia; species Uranotaenia lowii. The sequence goes on from NC_073691.1 coordinate 92,358,110, forward strand.
GGATGCCGGAATACCTGTGGTAAATGTATAACATTCAAGATGTTACACATTTTCAACTGGTTGCGCACCTGATTGATTCCTTCTACCAAAATATACCAACAGAAACACATAATACATTCACCACATAACAGTTCATACGAAGCCATGGGGTCCGGGTATGGTGTACGCTGCATTGGAGATTTTTCGAACAAGTTAATTATCTAAAGAATGCATGTGAGCACATACTTTGGCAGGAACTACGGTGAATCCGTGCACCCATGGTGGATTACCTACATACATACAGCTAAATTCATCTGAAAAATAAAAACAACTTTGTTGCATCCGCTTTCAAATTTCAAAAGAATTGCGAATCAGTCCACATCATTAATCGCTGAATTCTTAGGGTTCGATTCAACTGTGAATAAACGTTTTTCGTGATTCGATAAGAATAAATGTATTAGACTATTAATATATTCTTGCTCTTTCAGTTTAATAAAAAAGAGTATTTGCAGATCATATAACGATAGTATCTATGGACTAAAAATTGCAATTGAATCCAGTGCGAATGGAATTTATATAATCCTGAAGACATAGTCCTCAGAAAAAGCTTCATTCAACGCCGAATAAAGTACTTGTTTTATTTATCAATCTCTGTCTCTAATCTAATCTATATTTACGTCTTCCAATCCAGAGTTAACAAAATTCTTTCCGAAAAAACCCGCCCTTGAACATTTCTAGAAGACTGCAGCCACTGGCTTCTTCTCAGCAAAGACGAAAAATGCATTGGCCGATCATTGAAAAGGGGGAATTTACCGATATTAGTCTTATAAAAACCTCATTTTAAGTGCGCCCATTTAAAAAATAAAGTTTTTAGATATTTTTTTAAGGTTCAGTTGGACTAAGGCCTCTTTTCAAGTTTGTATGCGTGCTATGGACCGTGTTGAACTATCAACATAGCCAAAAAGTTTTGAAAAAAATGTACAAAGGCTGAGGTATGTATTTTGAAGGTTTTGAACGGAAAGAAAAAAAAACATTTTGACGATTTTCTTCCATTTTCCAATACAGCATGATAAAATTTACAGTTCCGGAAACGTTTCCGAGCTTCTCAACAGGCTACAAGTCCAACACAATGTTCCGACAAAAATCTGATTATTTCTTCTTCTTAGAACGATGAAAAAAAGAATCCTTAATATTTAGCTTTGAGGCCAGGCTTTCCATGACAGTAAACGATCTATTCCAAAACAGTCTGATCGAAGTTATTAAATAGCAATACCTACTTGTAATTTAAAGATAATTGAGCTGTTATTTAAAGACTCGATTTGGGGTAGTTTTTAAATTTCTTAAACCCTGGGGTCTTAAAAGCTTCGTTTTGATCCAAAACTCTTCCATGATTTTTTGCAGAATTTTTAAGTAACGTCCACATGAGTAAATTTGAACTTTTAGGTTTATATGGGATAATTGAATATTTTGTTCTGAAAAATCATCATCATTATTGTTTCTTCTGTGGAACCGAGCCTGCTGATGGTTTTTGTGCCAATTTATAAATTCTTTAAAGGAAATTTTCTGCTGAACAATTTTGTCGAATATCATAACTACGTATCTTTTTAGACAATAAAGTTATTAACTGTTTAACAGGTGTATGTCTTTTGGCATTGATAAACAACAAATTCAATTGACACCACTGCTGGGTGCCTAGCGAGGTATTGCATGCCAACTTTTCATGCAATACTTCGTGGTGCACAAGCAGTGATGTCAATTGAAATTATTGTTTGTCAATGCCATAAAACATATACCTGTTAAACAGCTAATAACTTTTTTGCCTAAAAAGATACGAAGTTATGATATTCGACAAAGTTGTCCTTTAGAGAATTTATAAATTGGCACAAAACCATCCGCTGGCTTGGTTCCATAGAAGAAACAAAAATGATGATAATTTTTCAGTACAAAATATTCAATTTTCCCATACAAACCTAAAAGTTCAAATTTACTCATGTAACAGTTACTTTAAAATTCTGCAAAAAGTCATGGATTAGTTTTGGATCAAAACGAAGCTTTTAAGACCTCAGAGTTTGAGAAATTCAAAAATTACCCCAAATCGACTCAGTCTATTAACCATCCTCATAGTCAATAGAAAACAAAACAAATAGTTGAATGAATGCCTTTTGCCAAGCAACAAAGCGAATTGATCTCATTTATTGCGACAAACTTCCCTTAATCATAAAAGGTTGAATCCATCATAAGCGAGTATTCAATTGTGAGAAACGTCAAACGAAGCTGTGATTCAAGCTCTTTTAAAAATCTTATAAATCTATGTATTATTTTATTTCAACATTTTTATAATTTGCATAAAACAATTTTAAAACTGTTTTACAACTGCTTTAACATTTTCAATATTAACCTACTAAACGCCATGTTGATTTTGAAACTCAATCACCACCTTGCCATAATATTATAATACCAAAAACTAGACATTTTCAACAAATTTGACAATGTTTGCGGTACTATTTGTTTTAATGTAATGAATTTCAATACAAAAAAATGCATCATTTTAGCCAATTTATGTGTTCCTTAACTCTGTTGTGGTATGAGCCTACTTGGTTGAATGATTCGACTGAATCAAAGCAATCGAAAGATTCCTTTTAATTCAACCACGGTACCGTGGTTGAATTAAAAGGAATCTTTCGATTGCTTTGATTCAGTGTTCCTTAAATTACTATTTGTTGATTAAAAAAATTCTTAAAATGTTGTCAAAATTGACTTTCTTTGAGGCGCGCTTATGTTTTGATTCTGTTTAATATATATATTTCATCAGAAATCTTAGGTTGCAGGAAGTTTCATGTTAAAGGGTGATACGTTGGTCAAGGGAAAACGCGTGTAAATCGAAGAAATTGTTTATTTAACAAATCAAATCAAATCTCTTTTTCAAGTTTAATTAGTATAAAATTCAGGAAAAATATTCAGTTAGGCTTCCGCTTTTCCAAATCCGAATTGCTGGGCCTTACGCTTAACCCCTGCCATCAGATTTTGTACAGCCACCTTGTCCACCTTCTTCGCCGTAGAAAGCCAGTTTGCCTTGAACTGCTGCTCGTCCTTAGCAGTTTTTTTGGTCTTCTTTAGGTTCCGTTTGACAATAGCCCAGTATTCCTCAATTGGGCGGAGCTCTGGCGTGTTGGGAGGGTTCTTGTCCTTGGGAACCACCTGCACGTTGTTGGCGGCGTACCACTACATGGCCTTTTTACCGTAATGGCAAGATGCCAAATCCGGCCAAAACAGTACGAAACAACCGTGTTTCTTCAGGAAAGGCAGCAGACGTTTATTCAAACACTCTTTCACGTAAATTTCTGGGTTGACAGTCCCGGAAGCTATGAAAATGCTGCTTTTCAAGCCACAGGTAGAGATGGCTTGCCACCTTTCCTTCCTGTTGCCGTATAAAACTCCTGTCCCGGAGTGCGAGCGAGCTCGGATTTTCGCGATGCGCGAACAAAATTTTGATACGCTGCTTTTCTTCCTTGGACGGTATTTTGACAACTGAAGAGTGAATTCCAGAATCAAAATAAGAGCAACATTCTACACACACACACACACACACACACACACACACACACACACACACACACACACACACACACACACAAACACCTTCAAAATGAGGGGTGTTCAGGTTTTTTAAATGCAAAATTGAAAGAAATGCGTCAAGTTGATATTGACCAAATTTTGACCGTATCACCCTTTAAGATATAAATGATTGAAAGTATTTTCAAAATTATTTAAATGCTATCTTCACAAATCACCATATGCTTGGGAGACTATCGTGTTATCGAGAAAAAACAGAAAGCTCTTACAATCAAATTCCAATCACATTCCATGATATAGTTTTAAAAGAGCTGTGAGTAGTCTTAAGAGAGATCTGAAGTGTTTCTTAAAGCTATGTCTATAAGGTCGAATAAAACTATTCTGTTGGATGTTTTATTATAGCTTATAGAATTAGTTTTAAAGACGTTGTCAAATCTGGGCCGACTAGTCCCTATGTTATCTTAAAAGTAGTTTCATAGAATGCGCTTTGGCTTATTAAGTAGATTTAGGAAATAGTCCTAAGCGAGCTATGAAGGTTGAAATAAAACTTAAATTGTAACTTGGGGATTTAACCACCGCATTTAACTTGTTGTTTCAACTTTACGGTTTTCTTACTATGTAGACATTGTTGTTTGATGAAGTTTTCATCGTAGCCCGCTTTACGTGTAGTTATCGATGATTATAACAACACGTTAAAAAAAAGATAAAAATGCTGCAAACTCAAATCGAATAAGTTTTTGGTAGATCAAAAGCTTCGGCAGATGAGAAACTATCCCCTGGGGTGGCGGCAAGTTTACCCATTTAACTACCATGCGTCCATCCAGTCCGGCTCGATAGGGGCCAAATGCAAAGCAAAGCGAGCGTCCCCCAAATTGTTGATTGTATCCTGGGGTAGGAGGAACGTACATATACCAACCTACTAAACCTAGTCCGAACAACTTTGTCGTCGACAGTTGTGTCGTCACTGGCAGATTGTTCTTTCTTTACCCAGAGGCAGCGAAAACAAACTATGGCGGTACCTACATCGGCACAGCTCCCGAATCTCCAACGGCTCCAGCAGCCCCACACGCCCCGGATTTCGCCAAGCATTATTATTTAAATAGACCCCATCTGTTGCCGGGGTTTTATTTTATTTCAGTTGGGACAGTGTTTTTTTTACCGGGATGGGAGACTACGAGAGTGAGGAGAGAAATAAAAAGTTGGTTGGGGAAATTTAGAAAGCTATTAGACTAGGTGATGGCAAAAACAGAAATGTGGCATTACTTGGGAGCTGATTTGCTCATTATGGAGCTTGTAACAGGTTAAACTTAACAAATTTAAAGACAAAACGAAAATTTTCTTGACAAATGAACTAGGATAACTTTTAAAATATTTATCCACCGAAGAGCTGTAAAAATTATTCTGGAATCAGATCCGATTATCACAAGCTAAATAACTGAAAATAGCCCATGCTAAACAGAATGAGTGACGTATACTGCGTATACTGTAAGAAAACGCCTGAATTTATACTATCTTACGAATGTTTTTTTTTTGTGAGAAAATTAACATCATATTGAGTTTCAATTGATTTTAACAACATTCAAAAAGAAATAAAGATTGTGATAACATTTGAAATACTGTCTAAATGCTCGAAGCCACTAAGCATTGATTAAAAGTTCTTATTGCCAAGAGTAAGTCAAAGAAAGAGCGTTATAAATCCTTTCAAATTGCAATTTAACCAAGCCCAGAGCTCATTTGAATAGAGCGCATAAAATATTACTTTAATCTGTAGCTAATTCCCTTCTTTTGCCGCGATTAATGGGAGACATCAAATTCGAATCACGATCATTTGAAGGCGAGAAAAATGATCCCATAATTATTGGCCGTAAATTATCGAAGCTACGCTACTTCGCTATATTCTATCGGCGAAAGTACTACACCGATAAAAAAAACTCTCCCGGAATGTCCTTGCTTAAATAAATCCATCGCTCTAGCGAGTGAGTGAGTGAGTGAGTGAGTGAGACAGTGAGTAAGTGAGGGCTTCCCGATGGAAAATAGATTAAATTCAGCAACGCGTTCCGAGGGAAAGATTCCTAAATCTAGAAATCATTTATCTCTACTCCACTGACTGACTGACTAACTTCTTTTTCAGCTACCGTTTTAGTTGATCCGGCTCTTTTTTTTTGTATTTGTGTGCGTGTGCGGTTTCCGGGTACTTCCGTAGTAAGGATTGCCAATTGGCGAAGGTCTGCTCCGGCCAGTCAAGTAATCCAATAAATTAAATTTATTTCGGTCGTCTTGTGCCCAATCTTCTTCGCCTTTTTTGTCGATACCATTTTTGTACACTCTAGTTCACCACACTGATAACGTCGTCGTCGTCATCTTGTCCTTGTCCCGGTCCTACCTAATGATGAAGACGATGATGATGGCATTGGTTATGGCACGAGCCGTCCTTCGATGCCAACACGCCGCACCGCCCCGTTCGGATTGAGGACATAAGAAGCTACCCAGCTCCCCACCACGTTTACTATCATAGATCCAAGATAGGGTGGCCATTAATGAACATGTATTAAAATCAAAACTGAAAACCTTAGACTACACTCGCATAACTAGATGAAAACAACTTTCAATAAATTGCCATAGCCTTATGGCCGAGTGAAGAAGGCTTGTTTTTGTTGTAATCATAAGTTGAAACAAATTTCTAAATCCGGAAAATTGGGGAAACTTTTAAGATGGAAGCAGTCCAGCGATGGAAATTTTCGGAACATTCGAACAGAAAACTCTCCCTCAAGTTTAAGCATTCTTCCTGGCGGACTTCTTCAACATCTAGAATTGGTAGTTTGTTTAGCATTCCCGCTGAGCCCGTTCTTTTATGTCACTTTCTCAGTTTCCAATGCGTTTCAATTATAATGACCGTGTGAACAGGAATGTTTAATAGTTTATACACAAAGCCCCGCTCCATACATTACTTTTCAGTTTAAATTTAAGTTTTCAAAAATAATTTTTGATTAATTTATTCAAATCTTTAGATAAGACAGTTTTTTTTCCTTTTTTTTATCTGAATTCTTTAAAAAAAATTCCGTAAATGCATTTCGCTTTTCAAGGGACAGTTTGTCTCACTTGAGAACGAATGAGAAAAAAAACAAACTTTTGAAATGCACAGCATCATTTAAACACTGCAAGCTGAAATTTGAAAGAAAAACGTTACATGACTTGTTCATTTTTAACTATCCTTAAAATACATTGAATTATCCCTAACTCGCTTCAATATCGCTTTGAGTTGCAATAGGGCCTTGTTAAATTGCAAAATTTACCGCTAGATTTCAGAAGGTTTAACGTATACTGATGAATATCCAGTTATCAAGTCCAGAATATTCAATCAAAGGTTATTCGGATTAGGTTTTAACTTACGGTAAATTACTTTCTTCGTTTGATTACGCCTTTTCAGTTTTGTGAGGCTGATGAATATAAAAAAGCCTTATTTGATAATTCGGCAAGATTAAATCCCGCTAACCGAGCTGTTGTTTTTTATATAACATCATATGAATTTGATGAAAAAGAATAGAATAAGAAGAATGAAAAATCAAAACACTTTTCAAAAGTGTCTCCCCACTTTATTCTTTAACCCGCCCTTCCAATCCAGATTCTTTTCTAGGATGCAGAGGTCACCTCGGTCTTAAGCACAAATTTATTTTTTCATCCCTTTTCTTATTTCTACCTATCAATTGACAACTAGGGCGTGGCCGGCACTGTTATTGAAGTTCGAAGAGAGAACATCAGTTTTGTACACTGAGAATGTGCTGCTAATCCAAAGCGCCTTTCTTTTGACCTCTGTGCAAAATTGATGGCCTCGGTCAATCACGGAGTAGCAACCACTATTGGCGACGTGGAACTTGTTCTACCGAACCACACCAACGATCGTGGAGTTCGAAAAGTCTTCTGTTGTTTTCATTACAAATTTATGAAAAAAAATACATATGGGAGAGTGGGGAATCATGGGCCACTTTTTTCGTTGTTTCATAACTTCTTTATTATAAAAGATAAAATGAAAATAAAAAATGTTATAACTTTCTACATTTTCAAGGTATCATAAGGTATTTTTTTTTTAAATTTTTTAATAAGTTATTTTCCCTAAATTCTGACTGATTTGAAAAAAGCAATGTTTTTGGATTTTGAAAAATGGTGGGGATTCGTGGGCCACCAAATCCAAATTGACCATATAACATGCAAAGTTTATGAGTTGACCCAAAACTGTGATTTCCTAATTCATTTCGTTATTTAAAAGCAATTTCAGATGATGAAATAAAAAAGAGAGCTGTGTTTGATCGCATAGATTCCAAAACCTGGCTCGCGAACGTTTTGGAAAAATTTCTTATATAGGACGGGCAAAATATGTTTCATAACTCTGCATTTAGCATAAGAAAACTTTGCAGATAGGTAAAACGTATTTTAAGTTCTGAATGTGTATAAAAACATAAAAATATAGGTGAATCAAGATGTGTGGCCCACGATTCCCCACAAGCTATGATTTGCAAATTGCTTGCGTTTGTGTGACTTATTAATGTTTCATCAAAAATTCCTTTTCCACGTGAAAGATCATGACAAAACTAAGATCATAAGCGTATGAGAATATTTTTGTTATGCACTTTAGGTTCCCCATCGATGAAATTAGCGGGAGTTTTTTTTAATTATGTAAGTAAATTTTTCTAACTTTTTTTAGCTTGATAAATAAAAGAAGCATATGATGCGTATTTCAGTCAACAACATATAGGAACACATGCTCAAGCAAAGCGACGATTATGGCAGTTGGTTTGAGATTTTTATCTAAACACACATCTGAGATATTAAAAGTGGCCCACGTTTCCCCATGGCCCACGATATCCCACTCTCCCCTATTATTTTGAAATTCGTCATTATAACCTTTTTTCAAGAATTTTGGGTTCAACGGTTCGAGGTGGATGTGAGTTTTCAAATAAGCTAAGCTAAGATAAATAGAAATAAATAACTGATGATTTTAATGTAAGTAGGGTCTAACGGGTAAAAAACACCATTTTCACGATTTTTTTTAGAGCTATCGTTCAAACAAATGTATTCAAATTTTTTGCGTTATACAAAGCATTGTTAAAAGAAGATTTAGTAATTTTTTCGTAGAAAAATATTAAAAAATGAGCCGGTGACGGAGCACTTTCGAGGATGTGTTTTAGAAAACAGGATTTGCGGTGGACACTGTATCTCAGCACAGAATCATCTGAAGTCCAAAAATCAGAGCAAAATATTTTTAATAGATGTTTTTCTGGGCCCCAATGATTTAATTGAACTTAAATTTTTTTTTTATGAAATTTTAGTGGCTGTTTTTATCTGTAAAATCTCTCTCTCTCTCTCTCTCTCTCTCTCTTTTGCAGCATTGGATAAGAGGAGATAAAGACCTATAATTTCTACAGCTTTACTTCGATTGACTTGAACATTTGACACAACATTCTTGAAATGTTTTACAATGAGAAAATAAAAAAAATCGATTTGTTGAAACTGTTAACTGTTAGAAACTACCAACCCCCCCCCCTCCCCCCCCCCCCAAAATTAGCTTAGCTTAGCTTGATTGACTACTCACATTCACCTCAAATCATTGAACTCGAAATGCATCATAAAATGTTCTATGTTCAAAATTAATCATTCTTTCCAGCTCATCAGCTTATAACTTCGTAGGGTTTTTTTGATTTACTTTTTTATGATCAGAATCGTTACTAAAAAAAAAACACATTTCGAATTCCATGATCATAGGCGTGGCTCAGTAGAACTAATTCCACATCACCAATGGTTGCTACTCCGTGATTGACCGAGGCCATCAATTTTGTCCAGAGGTCAAAAGAACGGTGTCTGGGATTGACAACATATTCACAATGAACAAAACTGATGCTCTCTCTTTAAACATCAATAATGGCGCCGGCCACGTCCTTGTAGTCAATAGATAGAAAGGAAAATCAGAGAAAGGGATGATAGAAAATAAATTCATACTTTAGGACCGAGGTCACCTCTGCATCCTAGCAAAACTATTTTCTTGTGGATGGGGGAAAAAGGATATGATCAGGAGACACTTTTGACCAGTGTTATGCGATCTTGATAAAAAAAAACAATTTTTCCAAGCTTTGGTGATATTCTTGTGAAATTTTCAAATTTACCGACGATGTAACAAGTTTGATTGAAAATATATACCAAACAAAAGAACTGTAACTTTGCTACAGAACTGGTGCATGTACTATTTTAATTAGATCCTTTTGTTTCATATCTTTCAATCATTTTATGTTAACTGTGTTATTTACTTATTTACATAGTATTCCGTCTCACGACATAACTTTGCCGCCGGCCGTGGCCTAGAGGATAGCGTTCCAGTCTTCTAAGCCAGAGTCCATGAGATCGAATCCCGATCACGGCACACATACCCAAGTAACAATTTAAGTTTTAATCCAACCTTAACAGTTCGCTTAAGACTATTTCCTAAAGCTACTTTATAAGCCAAAGCGCATTCTATGCTTTAGCACAACTACTTTAAAGCTAACATATGGCCAAAAGGGCCCATTTTGTTAACGTTTTTAAAGCTGATTCTATACGCTATTATAAAACATCCAACAGAATAGTTTTATTCGACCTTATAGACATAGCTTTAAGAAACCTTTCAAAGCCCTCTTCAGACTATCCACAGCTCTTTTAAAACTACGTCGTGGAATCTGATAGGAATTTTACTGTGGGAGCTGTGGAATCTAATAGAAATTTTAATGTGGTAGCTTTCTGTTCCGTGTTTTTTCTCGTTTTATCACTTACTCTCCCAAGCATTTGATGATAGGTAAAGATTCCATTTAAAATATTTTAAAAATATTCTCATTCTCATTTTCAATATATCTAAGCAAGAAACTTCCTGCATCCTCAGATTTCTGGTGAAGTATATATGAAATAGCATCAAAACTTAAGCGCGCCTCAAAGAAAATCAAGGTTGACCATATTTTAAGCATTTTTTAAATAAAAAAATTATAATTAAAGGAAAAAAATAAATTGGCTCAAAAGATGCAACTTTCGTTTTGCGTTGAAATTCATCACCTATACAACAAAGAGTACCGCCAACATTGTCAAATTTGATGAAAATGTCTAGGTTTTAGTATTAAAGTATTATTTCCAGCAACATGGCGTCAGTAATTTCGAATCAATTTCACAATCAACATGGCGTTCAGTAAATTAATATTGAAAATCTTAAGGCAGTTGTAAAACAGTGTTAAAATGGTTTTATGCCGGTTTGAAAAATGTGGTAATAAAACAATTTCAATAAACAGTTTTTAAATGGTTTTAAGAGACCTTGAATCACAACTTCGTTTGACGTTTCTCTTAATGGAATACACGCTGATGATGGATTTATCCATTTTTGAGAGAGAGAAGTTTTTCGCAATAAATGAGAACATTTCGATTTATTGCTTGGCAAAAGGCATTCATGCAGCTTTTTGTTTTGTTTCCTTTTAACTATGAATAGAGGATGGTCAATTATCTTTAAATAAAAAGTAGGTATTGCTATCAAATAATCTCAAACTGTTTTGGAATAGAACATTTTCTGTCATCAAAAACCTTTCCTCAAAGCTAAATAATAACCCGCATAAATGAGGATTATAATCAAATGATTTTTGAAGCGTAATAAAGCGTTTAGCAAACGATTATTGAAATTGTAAAAACATTGCCTGAATCGAGAATTCCGAAATGATTGAATTTTGAATGTGTAGTTAGGTTATGTAAAACAGTTAAAAACTGTTAAAACAGTTGTATGGGAAAACAATTGGAAGCGATAAAACGATTCTTTGAAACGTCCTTCGGATGTTTTGCTTACTATTACCAGAACTGCATTACGCTTTAAATAAATCGTTATTTTCAATGATCGGCCAATGCTAGTGGTCTTCATTCTGAATATATCATCTGAAACTTGTTGAGGCTGATTTAGAATGAGCATTTTCGCTTGTGATGAAACTCAATTTCTCCGTCTTGCTGAGTTGAAGCTGGTTTCTGCAGTCTTCTAGAAATATTCAAGGACGGTTGATCAGAAAATAATTTTGTTAGTTCTGGATTGGATGACGTAAATAAAGATCAACTTCGCATTGAGAGACAGAGATGGATAAATAAAACAAGTAGTTTAATAGGCATACTTGTAAATGAATTTTCTAATACAGTTATTCTTATCGAATCACAAAAACCGTTTATTCACAGTAGGCTTTTATTCGAATTGAGCGAATAATGATGTGGACTGATTTGCGGTTGTTTTGAAATATGAATGCGGATACAACAAAGTTGTTTTTATTTTTCAGATGAATTAGACTGTGTTAATTTATATCATTTTGATAGCACGCTTTTCTCAATTTTGAGTGATAATCCTTTCAAAACAGGTTATGCTATCTCAAAAAGAGGTAAAAAAGTTTAAGCGTGTATACGTTCTTCTCGATTGTCAAATAATCTGTCACTTAGTTTTATCATGCCTACATCCAATGTTCCAATAAAACAGTTTTTCAACTTGGCTTGAACGCTAGTTTTAAAAGCGCATTGAGCGCATTATTAAAACTGGTACCAAAGCTCTAATAAAAACAGGAAAATATGTGTTTTATTGAATCTTTAGCAATACTTTTGCAACTTTTTTACAACACTCTTAAGATAGTGTTTTATTCAAGTTTTAGCAAAACTTTCAGGGCTCTTTTAAAACACACGATAAATGAAGCATTTCCTATGTTACAATAAAACCGTTTTAAAAATTGGATGCCATCGAACAGTCTTCATACAACAATATTAAAACTCAAAAAAGCCAATTGGCTTGATCTGTGTTACTTGGGATAGTACTCTTTCTGTGGTCTGGTGGTTTTAGCATTTGTAAGATGCTAGCCATAATATCCTTGAAAGATGTACGCCTTAGAGTTAAGAAAATTAGATCTCTTCAAAGAAATATGAAGTTTCACTGAGATCCTATATGTGTGTGTTCGAACATAATTCCTAAAATTCACTCGGTCCATGGCAACCGTTCTCCAATTCCTCGGGCACCCCACGTTCGCCAGATCACGCTCCACTTGGTCTAACCACCTCGTTCGTTGCGCCCCCGCTCATCTTGTTCCTACCGGATTCGTAGCGAACAGCTGTTTTGCAGGACAGTCGGAACAATCATTAACCCTCCAAAGCTGTTCGGGTCAATATGACCCGAAGCGGACATTTCAAACCTCTTTATCATCATTCCAATATAATGAAGAACTGAGAATTTTGACAGACCAAGTATGTTCTATGAAAATAATGATCAAATTAACGATAAAAAATTAAAATTTGAGTTTTGAAAATCGGTTCATTGGGAAATGAAATACAGCTGAGCAAAGCCAAAATTGGATGTCGTTTTTTTAAAGCAGGATTTTTTTCTACCGGAAGATCTGAGCTAGCGGCCAAAACTTTCATTGGACCACTACATATCTATACATTGTCGGATAGATGGATTCTTGACGATTTCAAACATCATTGAATCACTCAAATACAGAAAAGCTGTCAGAAGTTATGAGTATTTTAAAAATAAAATTGATTTTACAGACTTTTAACTTTCTGAACAAGTTTCTGATAACCTGGTAGAACATAGCGACTTTATTTTGAGATGTTGAATAAGGAGAATAAATTACCTACACAATGAATATAATATCATTAAAATCGATTAACATTTACAGCCAGGAGAACGAAATCAAACAACAACTCAAATTTCCCCGAAACGGATATTTAGCGAACGGCTTTGGAAGGTTAAAAACATTTCTTGGAAAAAATCCATATCCACTTAAACTCCACCAACTTTTTTGCGCTGATTGTGCAAAACCATCGCTACGTGCTACTACGAAACACTACATCAAACTATTGTATTTCTGAACATATTGTATGAATTTTGAGTTTCATTCCAAAATTGTCAGCCTTTTAGAACTAACAGCTGAAAAAACTTGTGTTTTCAAGGAAAAAGGATATTAAATTCCTCAAATAAAACCAATACTAGATTCTGTTAAATGATTCTTGAAATGTTAAGAGAAAAAAACAGTTCTCCCAAGCAATAAAAACCAAATGAAAATTTGAAAAAAAAATCTAGGATGTACAATTTTTGGAAGATATCCTATCTATCGTAACAAAGATACATACAGTAAAACTTTCCTAACGCTTCATTATTCAAAAATTTGAAGACATTTTTCGTTACCGCGTCATCCAAAGACCAAATTCCGGAAATAAAATTTTTAGTTTATTCCGAATGTACAGGCAACTGGCGCTGGCGCAGGCACTGAATGAAATCACACCCATTTAATTTAACGTTATCAAGTAACTTTTCAAATTTCTATCTTCTAAAACTTGCACAAATTCACAAAAAAATCCTACAAAAACAAACGCGTTCAATCTGAAACAGTATTCTCCGGTTTCCCAAATCATGATAACAAGAGAACCATTCTTAGATAAACGATATAAATATAAGCAGAAATCACATATAAAGTTAGAACGGGCTCACCAAAGCAAAGGAAATGTTGACCTCGAACGATCCAGGGCACAGAAATGGCGTTAACAGCTGTTAAAACCTAAGCTAACCTACGGAGAGGCCGATGCTTGACACTTGACCATTTCTTCCAGGTGTCGAAAATTCTTGACTGAGATGGGGAGACTATCGGGATCGCTTCTTCAAAGAATTTGTATCATAAAAGCTTCGATCTTCGATAATTTCTTTGAAAACTTCATAAATTTTCAATTTTCGGAATTGCAATTTTTACTGTTAGAAAAAAAAACGCGTCCGCTTTGTTCTTCCACAGCCTACCAAGTCGATTTTAATGGAAACCTTAAATTCAGGTTTAACTTTTAACCTTGGAAGATTGAATGAAGCTTATCGATGTATGACTATTTGAAATTAGGTTAATTTTGTTAATGTATCACAAGGGAGCAAATTAAGGTCAGGATCATAAACTAGATCTGGAATGGAATTCGGAATCGACATTCGAGATCGGGCTTGTGATATAGCTCAGTTGCCAAGTCAGTTGCCTCCTGAGCCGAGGTCCGCGAGTTCGAGCCTAATAGTAAACATCGAACACAGTTGTACCGGAAAAGTTTTTCAATAACTGTCCGCCAACTGGAACGTTAATAAAGTTGCGAATGTCATAAAGATGGTAAAACGACTATAATCGAAACAAAAAAAAACCTTCGTGGTCCTGCAGGATCAGAGTCAAGATCAGATTCCAAAATTAGTATTCTAATTCAGACACAGGATCCAAAATTAAGACTAACGATCTTCAGAATCTGGTATTTAGATAAAAGAATCCAGGATTAGGGTTCAAGATCATGATCTGTGAACGAAACAAGGATCAGGATCGAGTATTTATCCTGAATATAAGAGTATTTTGAGAATCCGAGAATAAGCAGGAATTAGCATGCAAAATTCGAAATCAGAATTACTTTACATACTCACAACTCTACATTCTTACCCTAAGAATACTTTACAGAATTCGGTATCTGGATCCAGAATCATGGTTCAGACATAGAATCCTCGATCAAGATATACAAAGATGTGGCATCTGGGTTCAAGATTCCGGTTCAGGATCAAGATCAAGAATTCAGAAGCATCAAGTAATTATCCCGGCATCCCGTATCCGGTTAGGGATTGGATTCCAGCAACAAAGTCAAAGATCAGAATTCTGGTTAAGAACTCGAATCTTGGGTCAGAATCCAGGATCAACAAAGATCCAAGATAGCCGAAAATTCTGTGCTTTGGCTGAAAAAGTATCTGTAATTCGGCGATTCTACTCAAACATTATGTGACGGTTTCTCGGAAGTAGAATTTATGAATTTTTTTAAGGTTCATGTCATGCATTTTCAAATTTGATCAACTTCAAATTTAAATTGAATAACAATCAATTTAAATGATCGGAAAAACAAATTTGCATGAATTCGAGTGAGAAATTCAAGCTCACAAGTGATGTACCGTCAAATGGGGCAACATGCAACAATTTTCAACTTCCATGGCTTCTAAAAAACTAATGTTCACAGTTAATCCTACCCCTTATGCATCAAAAGTTTTAAGGATGATGGGACATCAAATTGGCGTAGTTAGAAAAATTATTGGTTCCTTTAGTTATTATTAATTTTCTAAAAACATGCGATTTTCACCCTCCTTAGAAAATGGGGTAACTTGCAACAAACTTTGTTTTTAATGAAAAATCTTATGAACACGTATGAAAATTTATAGTTTTTAATTTACTTGCAATGCTTTAACGACCATAACGCATGAAAACATCAATTGCAGTAATTTCTTGGTCTGTAAAAACTAATTTTCACTTTTTTTCTGAAAATAAGGATGCTGCATACATTTAGGGGTTAAATAATACTACGAAAAATTCTACAAGCTGAAATCATAAAAATAAATGTTTGGATGAATGAAATTTCAATGTTTACAAACGCGTGATGCAAAACATTCATATTCCAGTACATAGAAACGAGATTTACAAGGTGTTTCTTTGATTTGCATTTTGTTGCAATTTACCCCAAACACCAAACTGAATTACAAAAATATTTATTTAAAAAAATTGGGCGATTTTTTGAAACATATTTTTACACCAACTGTGTTGGTATACCATGAGGAAACCAGTTAAAAGTTTGTAGGTAATATTGTCAAGCCAATCCGTCATACTGGGTAAAGTTTTTTTCTGCATCGAAAAATTTTTCAAATTGTATATGAAAATTAAAAAACTTAAAAATCTAGCTTAAGATGCGAGAAATTATGTCATCATCATTTTGTAATCATTAAAAGATAACTTTATTACAATACATTAAATTTTAAATTGATTCAGTGTGGTGTTATATAAATGTTGCATCCAACCCCGCTGTTGCATGATGCCCCGTTTGACGGTATACACTTTTTATTCCCAAGAAATGTACACTATTTAGGGAAATTTGAGAATAAAAAATTCCAAAAACTTATGTTTTTGAGTAAATTTAACTTGAAACTCTGTGAACCTATAGCTTTTTCTGTGGCTTCGGTCACCTTGATCAGCGATCCTAGATCAAAATCAAAATCAAAAATTTAGGATTTCAGATTAGGGTTCAGATGCAGAATCTGGAATCGGATGAAGATTTCAGTATTCTGGATCCAAGTGTAAGTTCTGTAATCAGGATCAACGGTATAAATTCAGATTCAAATCTTGAACCTGCGATCAGTGTCCAGATTCTATACTTATAAGCATTGTGATACAGAAACAGGACCCAGGACAATAAACCGGTAAGATGATCTGGATCATCTTTCAGAATCAGGATTAGCTCTGAAAAACTCTGTTACTTTTATGTCTCAATTTTATCCAGAATCTTCAGGATTCATAATGTCGCTGAAAGATATATTTGACCAGTAATAATTTGTTTTCCTAAGCCAAAAACCAATAACGTACCGATTCCACCGGGTCACTCTTTCCCACCGGGTCTCGATCTTTCTAAGTTGCTATCTTCCATTCCTTCTAAGTATGGTTCGGATTTTGATCAGTTTTCCACTATTAAAATACAAAAAATCACAGAAGATTCACGCGTTTCACACGTTGGTACAAAATTTGCTTGTTTATCAAACGAGACAATTCAATTTGTTCTAGTAAACTTTGGTGAACTAGTTTGTTTTTTCCAAAAAGTCAAGGCCTTCTTTTCACGCTTCTCGTTGTAAAATTGTTAGAGCAAGTTCACTGGTGTTGGGAAAAAGTGGTAGAATGATGACATTTTGAAAATTTTACCTTGAAAAAATGTTTTCAAGATCCTGGAGCGTTGTATTTTTTTTGCAACACTGTTTCTATTTCAGCCGTATGTGATAGAAATATTGCTGTTTTTGCATCACAGCATGCGAAAATACAACACGTGTTGTAAAAAAACTAGAAGGCCACAGATCTTGAAAATGTTTTTGCATGGCATAATTTTCTAAATGTGCCGTAAGTTTCAAAATTTCTATCAGTTTTTCCCAACACAAGTGAACTTGCTCTTGGAAAATCGGAAACAAATTCCCTAACCAAAAACGAACAGGTGGTTTACAAAAAATTTGCTCGTTTAAAAAAAACGATACATCGCGTTACGACTTTGAATTTCCCAATGATTACCGGTACCCCCCTCCTCCTCCTTTCTCTAATAGGTGTTTCAAACCAAAAGGGTAAGCAAAAAAACGAAGATGAATAAAATCCCAAAGCTTAGACTACGGATTACCGGAGTCATTTTCGATACAGGAAACATATTAAAAAGAATGATTGTGTTGGAATACAACAACAACAACGACGACGTCCAAAAAAAAAATGGGCGAAGAAGAAAAATTCAATCAAAATGGTAATAGAAAGGGGACACGTAATCCCAGCGGAGGGTTTCTAGGCCAAAAGTGTCTTTCGCTTTCTGTGTCTCCCTCATTCGCTCGCTCTAACTACGAGCTGGTGCCAATCTATCTATCTATCTACCTCTAAGACGAAGCGCGTGTCTTTGGTCGATGGTGTTCATGTCACTCTACGTTCCACTTTAGCTATTGGCTTCTAGTGGTTGGTGCTAGTGCTGGTGGTGGTGGTGGTGGAAGCAGGGAAGAGCTATCAGATATGAATAACGACCTGCCGAAAAGTGGAAAAAGATCGGGGGAGGATGGCTCCTCCTTGAATTGAAAGGAGAGTGCGGGCTCGGTCGGGTGGGAGAATCTTTGAAACTGGTAGAGTCATCTATGCTGATGAGTATCAATGATTGCTGGAAAGTGAACTTCAGAAGTCAGGGATAGCTGGCCTTGAGGGACGAACGCTCTTCGCTCTGCGGCTTTGGTCATCAATTTATTTTTGGAATATTATGAACCCAGTCGAACTGTTGAAGAAGTTTAGAACAAACAGTGTAGACTACATTTAAATTAGCTCCTCATTAAAACATTGCGAAAGTTAGAGAAAATGTGTAATGTATACCAAACGGGGAAAAGTGGCTCCAGAGAGTTGCCGTTCACCCATTACAGTTAATGAATAATTTTCTAAACAAATTGGGCAGCTAGGGCTAAGGCAGCGAAATTTTCACCCAGAACTCCAACAGGTTCCACCCCCGAAAGTTTCATCAGGAGATACGTGTCATGCGATGATAACAAACTGAGAAGACTTTACATCGATAGATGCGTTTCTGAGTTAAAGGGAGCTTATCTGAGCGATCACATATCATCTTTTTGATCGTTCGCACTGCAAGTTTTTCCGCTAACCACCCTTGGCCTACTAATGTGTGGTGGTAGATGCAACTCTATCTGTATCTGTCTTCATAGTAGTTGGCCCGTGCTGAACAAAAAATTTATATGTGATGATAATGCTACCCGCTCATTTTAACCATCTTTCATTTCATCTGACGTTCTATCCATCTATAAAATTTCATAATCTTAAGATGCCCCTACTAAAAAGGACATAATTTCTCACCGATTAGGCCAATAAATTAAAGTTATTTTTATAAATTACGATTTGTTTTCGAACAAAATGCTTGGCTATCAAAATTTTCTTAAAAAATGAATTTTCTATGGAAAAACATCTGCAGGATTTTTTTTTTAAATCCTACATCATTATACATTTTTCCAGTTAGCAAATATAAATTCCATTTTTTTCCTGATAAATAGTTACTTTCTCATGAAATTCAGACTTAAACCTCAAAAACAAAAATCAATCAACTTTGACTGGTGAAAGTTTTTCCAATTCAGTGGTTTATTCTAGCAAAATGAATACTCAGATGGTCGTTATTCGATCGTATGAGGTATTTTTTTTATCAAATCCTGGCGGGAAAACTTTTGATCCACTACATAGATGAAATTGGCAGCATCCCTTGTCTCGAATGATTGATGTAGTTTGATGGATGCATAGGAAAAAGGTAGGTACACAGCATACCAAACACGTTGTGGTGTGTAAGTGTGAATGTTACTGTAATGCGACAGGACAAGTAAAGAATCATCCATCCAACTGCCCTCCCGCTCGCCTTCCTTATGGCAAAAGTTTTGTGCACATCCGATCCGGAGGGGGTTGGAAATGTATCCACATGTATGGCATATTCTTTGAATAAATTTGTTTTCTTTTACCCGAGCGTCGCACCATTTCCTATCCACCTTACCTATATTGGAGACGAAATGGAGACTGGAATGTGTTAGCTTTCCTATAGTATGGATCGCATCGCCTGAGACCAACTTCGTGTCACATACTAAATAATGCTTCTTCTGTCAACAGAAAGTGCAAAAGAATCACCATAGGATTAACAGCTAAAGTTTGTCCTTTGTAGCGTAGCGTAGCTAGCCTATGTAGTATGTAGCTGCCCATACCGCCGTGGATGGCAATCAAGAAAACAAAATGCGTGGGAAAAAAAACTTTCTCGTAGAGGTATAGATAGGAACGTATCGACTAGTGGGCAGTCGAACACATATTCTTATGAGCCACTCTTTTGTATTGATCTTTCAACTGGTGGTGTTTCCAAATTTGGCACAACAAAAAAGCTATTTTTTCAGAATATTTACCGTATACGAAATATTTATTTAACAACAAAGGTATGGGAAGACAACCAAATCATACGATTGACTTTAAAATGTCCGTACATGCTATATATGTATGTTGATATGAACAGTAGCAAGTTTTATGCATAGAAGATAGTAATTTGCTTCTGGTACCAAGTCACCAGATTGTTTCTTTATTTTCAACGAGTTTAAAAGCAGCAGAGCTGCTCCTAAACAATATACTGATTTATGTTGACATTGAACTGTGTGCGTCACTCGTACACATACATTTCCTTGTATATGGGCAGCAAATCAAAATTTATTGATATTTATGATGATTCTTAAGATTTCACCGAGGTACAATGGACAAAAAGTTAGCGTAGTAGCCAATGCTATTTTTCTGCACTCACGCGTTTTTTTGAACATTCGGGCGTTGAAGTTTTCCGGCTACTTCGATTGAACATCGCTATCACGCTATTGTTTGCTTCATCAACCTTCCTTTGCGCTTAGGGTCTATATGACCCGAACTGTGCCTTTTCGGTTAAAGCTAGATGCATTAAATTTTCAGACTTCTCCTAATATGAGGAGCCCTACATTTTCTCTGTTTAAGAGTTATCAGCGCCTTGACGTGAAGAACGCCTTCAACAGCATCAGTTGGGCAGTGATGGCGTCGTCGCTCATTCGTATGAGGATTCCGGCATATATCTGTAGGATGGTGGAGTGTTACTTCCGTAACCGCCAACTACAGTAGTTGACCAGCGAGGGACTGGAAACAGTGAGTATCTCGGCAGGGGTTCCACACCACAAGGATCGATACTTGGCCCGGTATAGTGGAACTTTGTCTACGACGAACTGCTGAGACTGCGTCTCCCCACGGGAGTGAGACTTGTGGGATTCGCCGACGACGTGGTTCTCCTGGCAGCGGATCCACCAACCGGAGAGGTCCAGCTACTCGCCATAGTAGCGATTGAGGAGGTGCGAAGTTGGATGCGCTTCAAGAGCTTGCTTCTGGCTCACCACAAGACCGATATGGTGCTGATCACCAACCTGATTTCAGTTCAATCAGGGACGATTGCAGCTGGACCATGCGCAATCGTATCCAAGCGTGCGATCAAGTACCTGGTGGTGATGATCGAAGACCGGCTGAGTTTTACGGCTCACGTCGACTACGCCTGCAAAAGAGCGGAACGGCGACAGCAGCCCTCTCACGGGCCATGTCGAATAACTCGGCGATTCGCTGCAGCTGAAGGCGAGTGACCTCGTCCATTTTCCGGTACTGAGCGGCAGCCTGGAAGGCAGCCTTGAGAAGGCAGTTTAATCTGCAAATGCTCTGCAGTGTGTAGCGGCTGATGAACCTTCGAATAGTCAGCGCATACCAAACAGTGTCCTTGGTAGCTGCTGATGTTGTGGTGGGGGTCATGCCCATCACGGTTTTTCCAGAGTAAGATATCTTCTGCTACGAGTACAGGCACATGCCCGATGTGCAGAAACATGCCAGAGAGGCCTCGATGTCCAACTGGCAGAGTCGAACGCGCTCCCTACGATGGAAGCTGCGAGGATAAGACTTTACTTTCTTCAAAGTCAAACTCGTAGGGAGAGGAGTTTTCACGCCGTGGAATACTCTCGGGTAGAGTTTTTTTTAGTTGATCACCCAGGTGGTAAATCCTATTTACGGATTGCATTCCAAGGCACGGCGAGCGACCGAGTCCCCCCAGTTTGCTACTCTGGGTCCATGGGTGCAATTGGACGACTCATGATACTAAGTACCCCTACGCCATAAAGTCCACCTGGGGCCGCAGACCTGGTTCCCACCTCGAACTGTTTAGTACACTAAGCTTTAATAGTGGGAGGTCTATTCGCGCTAATGCGCTCCAAGGCAATACTCATTAACGAGACCACTTTAAGCAAAACCTCTCCTCCTTACGACTCGACGCCTGAACTCTCCTCTAACGACTTGAGAACCGACATCTCCTCGCAGTGACTCGAGATTCCCACGCAAACCTCTCCTCTTCGTGACTTGAGGCCCGATCTCTCCTCTAACGACTCGAGATCCGACCCCTCCTCGCATCGACTTGAGGATACCTCTCCTCTGCACGATTTAAGGCCCGATCTCTCCTCTAACGACTTGAAATCTGACCTCTCCTTGCAATGACTCGAGGTAACCACTTGTACCCCTCCTCTTGTTGATAAGGGGGCCTGATCCCTCCTCTTACGACTCGAGACCCGACCCTCATCATAAAGACTCGGGGTTAACCACGCAAAACTCTCCACCTTAAGGTTTGAGGCCTGACCTCTCCTCTAACGACTCGAGGCCCGACCTCTTATCTTAAGGGTTCGAGGTTTGCCACCTTGCCCGTCGTGTGCCTGATCGAGAGCAGCTTATCCTAGACTCGCGCCTGTCACGGCACACGCGCGGGACTTAACGCAACGACTCGGATGATTCCCGACGAAGACGTCATCCTACTCCGACTCGAATGGCTCACCCGGCGTCGAGAGCCACTCTACCCGTGGATATTCCCCGAACGTGGAATAACCCTTTCCCAACGATTTCCACTGCGAAGAAGGTCAAGTCTTATCCCCGCAGCTTCTGTCGTTGAGAACCGCCCTACTCAGATACTCCCCGAAGGTGGAGCATCCTACGCACGAACGCGGCGCACCCACGGCATCCGCTACGCAGAAGGTATTGTCTTATCTTTGTAGCTTCAAACCGAGGGGTTGGACGCACTCTACTCGACAGCCCCCCGTCGATGGGGTCAGTCTACTCCGACCGATGTCCGGTCTTCTTTAACCCCTTGGCTGGCAACCCTAGGATTTTTGGCCCGTGGATTTTCCTGCCCGTTGTGTGCCAGATCGAGAGCAGCTTGTCCTGGACTCGCGCCTGTCACGGCACACGTACGGGACTTGGAACGCTACGACTCGGATGTTTCCCGACGGTGACTCTCGGGTAGAGTGACTTCACGTCGTCGGCGGGTGGTCTCGAACAGAGGCGGAGCGCACGATAGTCGTGAAAATCAAGCGAGAGTCGAGTTACGAGTAAAGACCGGACCTCGAGTCGTCAGAGGAGAGGTCCTCAGTCTTGAATCGTAACAAGAGGCAGGGTATATGTATATGCTGGAGTTTTGACGTGAAACTGAGGAAGCCGATGAGCGCTCAAACACGGACTTAGTCTCCCATCACAGGTACAGCCTTCGTTACAGGTTCGGATGGGAATTATGGTCAGGGGCCCCGACTTTATGGCGTAGAGGTACAAAGTATCTAGAGTTCTAGAGTCGAGTATCTAGTAGAGTCTTATATCTAGAGGAGCATACTGGGGAGACGGGGTGCCTCGCCGGCGTTCGAAAACGCCAACTTTTTTGGCCATTTTGTTTTTTTGGTTCAGTTTTCAGACGACATAAAAAAACAAATATTTTTTTTCATAAATAGATAGTGAATTTTAAGACCATTCCAAAATGGTAGAATCTACGAACACCGGATCAATAGTTTTGAAAATAACAACCAAAATAGTAAAAGTAAAATATGACCCTTACGAACTAGATGTTCTTTTTTTTACCATAAAGAACGTGAAATATTTTTTAATTAGTTCTCTTTTTTCATAGTTTTCGTTATGAAAATTTTTTGAAACTTGAGTAATTATGATTTTATTTAAAATTTTTAAAGTTTAAGTTAGTTTTTTTTATTTTTCTTGTAATTTTTGTAATTTTTGTAATTTTTTTTCACATTAAAGTAAATTTTGTCATTATTCCTAGTATTTTTTTCATTTTTGTCATTTTTTTTTTCTTTATTTTTTATTTGTCATTTCATGTCATTTTTTTTCGATTTTTGTCATTTTTGTCATTTTTGTCATTTTTGTCATGTTTGTCATTTTTGTTATTTTTGTCATTTTTGTCATTTTTGTCATTTTTGTCATTTTTGTCATTTTTGTCATTTTTGTCATTTTTGTCATTTTTGTCATTTTTGTCATTTTTGTCATTTTTGTCATTTTTGTCATTTTTGTCATTTTTGTCATTTTTGTCATTTTTGTCATTTTTGTCATTTTTGTCATTTTTGTCATTTCTGTCATTTTTGTCATTTTTGTCATTTATTTCATTTTTTGTAATTTCTGTCATTCTTTTCATTTTGTCATGTTTTTCATCTTTGTCATTTTTGGTCTAAAATCCGTTGAAAAATATTCTTCTTTTTTCATGGACTACTTTGCAATAATTTCATTGCCAACACTTTCGGTGACAGTTTTGCCAATCATTTTCTCGATGAAAATAATCAATTCTACACATTCAAATAGCCTGGGTGAGATAAACACAAGTCAACGCCGCCTACCATGTTTGAAGGATTTTAAATTGTTTTGTTTTTACTGACGATGAACTGTGATTAAATAGAAATAAACGAATTTGTTGAAAAGTTGCTAGAAAATGTGGAATATTGTTTTATTTTACCATGATTCAACGATTGTTAAGACAAAAAAAGCATTTTTATGGTATTTAAATTGATTGCAACATCAGAGAGTGCAGCTGTATATGTATGGATTATCAAAAATGCCGTTGAATTGTAATTACGATTTGAGTGATTGCTCCCAATATTGACAGTGCCAAAACCGGCTGGCTGCCAACTGTCAGCACGAGTAAGCCTACTTAAAATGCCGTAACAAGTCATATGGGATCTATGTACATGAACGAGTGCCAAAATCTTAACAGGTGCACGTATCGGGAAGTTGAGTCACTTAATACACATGTGTACGGAGCAAACAAGCTTCACAAAAAAGCCAGAAAATTCAATAAATTGAATGTTTATAGAGAGTCCATTTTCTTCACACCAGGTACTCTATTGAATTAGGCCTTTATTTACTTGCATATGTTGATTTCACTCTTCGAGAGCATCCTCTTTAACCGTCTTTTGCTTCGGTCTTCGGTTCAGGAAGCCCCTCGAGAGCACCTTGAAATCCTCACATGTCATCAGCCGGGGAGGCCACTTGAACCCATCGCCCATCGCCGCTCCCATAGCAATCAAATTTAATCGATTTCGGTCAGGAATCCCAGCGGATTATTTACATGGCGTGTTCGGGCTCGGGCTCGGTCTCCTGTTTTAATATCCGTGTGCTCAAAAACGGAAAAGGATAAACTCCCACTGGAGATGAGAGCTTTCGATCCGTACCAAGCATCCCCAAGCCATATCGTATCGTACCCAGCCAATATTCTAATAGCCCACTTACCTAACTTTGAGTGTCCTAGACCCCCTTCGAGCGTTCCATTTACTGCGATCGGGAAACATTTTCTCCGTTCCACTTCCAGGAATTCCGTGCCTCGGTCGATGGGTTTATTTTTTGAAAATATTTCTTCTACTAACTTCAATATTCGCACTACTGGAAATCGACCCAGGGAGAACAATCGAATTCGCTTTCTTCTTTCTCTCGAGCTTAAAACCACCAACAACAGAGGGAACCTTTTATCAACTTTTGCAACCGTATTGTAATGCGCACTTGAAAATTCATTAAGAAACTTTGCTCACAGCGTTAACTTCCTGCCGCGCCCGGAGACAAATCGAGCAAGATTCCATCTGAATAAACTTTCACTTTCGCTTCGATCCGCTCACTTCTCACTTTTGCTTATGCAAAATTTCAAACTTTTAAAACATGGGACGAATAATCAGCAATGATTTTTTTTTCTGTTAATCCAAGTAGACCATGCGGGATCATTTCCCGTCTCAGGAGAAGAGCCCTTAACCACCACAGAAGAAAAACAAAACTCGATGAATCCAAGAAGCCGTGGTAAAGTTTTTCCCTCCCGTCTTTTGCTGCAGCATCCGCTAGGGCGAATCGTTCCTTCCAAGCAAAGGCTGGAAGGAAGTATTACGCCTACTCGGATTGGATGTTTTCCCCCAAAAAATTCTTTAGCACAGTGCTCAGCGTTTGGAGCACCCCTGTCTTATTCAGTCATGTCAACTTTTCCGCACCAGGTTCTAATTCAAACTGGCCGCACCGGTGAGTATTGGAACAGGGAAAAGAGATCATCCGAAGCGGAGCGCACACAAGTTGCGACGATGATGATGACGACGCAGCGCGTGTTTGTAAGCGAGAGCGCGCGCAGGGTGGAATGGTGGCGTGCAAATTAACTCGACTCATGCGAAAAATAAATCAAACTGCACTTATACACATTTTATAATTATACGCTCTCGGTAGTCTAGTTTCAGAAACAAATTGATAGGCTGCCTGCCTGCCTGCGCTACTGACTGGATGGGATGGGAACTCAACGGGCTAATCGTTTGTTACAGCATCCACGAAACGGTGACGACGTTACACACACCGTGGGTTCACCGAACAGCGCGATCTGTTAAAATCACATTGCAGTCCTATCTGCCATAAACCATTCGTATGAAACCCTGGAAGATCACAAAATTGTAAAATAAAATCATCCAAGGGGATGACCCACTGTGTCCCCAGAATACTCCGCTGTAGATAGGTAGTAGGCTGCGCTTCAAATCCGCGCACAGAAGCCGGATGAAATGAACGAAACCCTGCGCTATTCAATGATCGTTCGTCGTAATACATATTCTTACATGAATCTGATCCGATGATGCCCCATGCTTCACTGGCCGCTGTACTGGATGGCTGTTCTCAATTCGATTGAATGAAGGGTAGAGGTATCTCTGTGTTGTTCTTCGTCCGACCGTACGAAACCCTTTTTCAACAGCATAAATTTCGATTCCTGATACATGTGAAGATTTAAATTTTATTTTTAACGGCTGGAGGAAATCTACCGAATGAAAGTAGCACTAACCTTGCGGTAAACTACCTGTACCCATTTCGTTGACGTTCTGCAATATACACATTGGCTAGGATTCAATGGCATTTAGTGTCATTAGGGAACCATCTTTCATTTGTCAACTCCGCAGTAGGCGTGCTTTTAAATTATTTTTTTCGGCATTGGAATAAATCTCAATGAAGAAATCTTTTTTTAAACGCATTGATTTGTTTTCCCCAAAGAAAAAGAACATGGTTAGTTTGAATTGAGTCAAATTGAGCTTGAATTTGTGATTGAGGTTGGCTGTTGGAAATAGGGACGAATTAGCTCTGCAAAAAACTCGCTCAAGCCATTCATTTTATCGGATTTCTAGCCAGAAACTAGAGAAAGATCGAATGGAAATCATCTGAACGTATACTAACGAAATCAGACAATAGCAGTGGGAATTATCGCGAGAAATTGCTATGCCTATATACACAGTGTTTGACATTGCTAACCTAAAATTTAGAAGCGCTAATTAAATCTCTAACTTGGTCAAAGTTGTCGATCGTTCAATGAAGTTGTTTAATGTTGTGTTATAGCTAAGGATCTCTGATTCTGAACTGAAAGTTCAATAAATAATCAAAACAAAACATTTGAAGGTATTTTCAAACCTTCTACCTCAGGGGGATGGCAAGTTGGCTCTTCTGGCGAACAAGTATCTTTTTCTTTTTTTTCTATCCCTCAGGAGAAACTTTTATGGTGATTTCCTCTCAAAGCAGTACGGAATTGAAAAAGTCAAAATTACAACCAATGAGGAACCAGAACGATTGTTGTGTTAGTGTGCAATCATTCATAATTCTCTAGGATTTGACATTTAGTTCGGGTCCTTGACAGCAAAACGTCAGGTTTGTTATGGGCCCAGAAAATCGTGGGCCCGTAATTTCGATGGTTGTCAAATTCAATGACAAAGGATAGGCTTGCCATCCCCTTGTTCTACCTACTCTGATCAGAAAAGTGGTGTTCTAGAACCTACATATGAGGTGTACCATTTATTTTCAGTACAGATGTACGGAATTTTCGGACGGTCGAATATTCGGTTCCGAATATTACCGAAAAACTGCAAAACCGAATATTTTTCTGACCGAACATTCCAGCTAAAAATAAACGTAACATAACATAATAATTCAAAAAAAATTACCATTAACAGACTTGTTAATTTTTTCAAATCACTTTGGGTAATGTACACAACATTCAAAAGCACTGTCGGAAAAGCTACACAGCCTAGCAAAAACTTAAGCTTGCAGTAAAACATTTTAGGTGTATCAGAGTATCTTTCGCTGTAGAGCGTGCTGAAGCATGCCGACAAGTATCGCTTCATACTTTAATCATAGATGAACAGATGTACAAGCTAGGCCTTGAAAAGTGTGTTAAGTCCTAACGATCATTTTGAATCAATTTTATGCTATTTGGCTGATCTACCAGATGTCTCCAAGGCGAGGGGGGAGAACTGTAAAAAAATTCGGTTCGGTTAAACAAAAACAAATAAAAACATCTAGTCCCTTTTGAACGGGTCGTATGAGGTGATTGTTGTGGCTATTTTTTTTACTGAGACACTTGAAGAGTTTCGATAAAATTACTGATGAAGTTTCGAAACACATTCATGATTTAGTAAATCATTTGCTGCGAATGATAAATTTAAGTCTTAAACTTGTTCGCTATTTCTTTCAAACTTGCTTGAGGTACTAAATGCGAAAAACTGGAACCACACATAAAAGTGCATGACGCATAAAATTTATACTGCTTTACTGAAGTTAAGCGATGAATTTATGAGTTTTGTATTTTGGTTCCGGAAGATGCGGAGAACCATAGTCCAACAATCTTGAGTGTTTGAGCGACTTAGTTCCGGAAGATCCAGAGAACCAGAGTAAAGCGACTTGGTTCCGGAAGATCCGGAGAACCAAAGTGAGGCGACTAATTTGGATGTTCTGTGGTTTCTTCTGGAAGATCCGGAGAACTTACGTCACGCCACTTGACGCTAACAATTTTTTGAACGACTTGGTTCCGGAAGATTCGGAAAGCCAAAATGAAGGTACTGGTTCTGGAAGATCCGGAGAACCAAAGTGAAGCGACGAATTTTGATGTTCTGTGGTTCCTTCCGGAAGATCCGTAGAACTTAAGTCACGCCAGTTGACGCTAACAATTTTTTGAACGACTTGGTTTCGGAAGATTCGGAGAACCAAACTAAAGCTACTTGGTTCCAGAAGATCCGGAGAACCAAAGTGAAGCGACTTGGTTCCGGAAGATCCGGTTTACTAAAGTTAAGCGATGAATTTATGAGTTTTGCATTTTTGTTCCGGTAGATGCGGAGAACCATAGTGAAGCGACTTGATTCCGCAAGATTCGGAGAACCGAAGGAAGTGATAAATTTATGATTTTGATGTTTGGTTCCGGAAGATCCGGAAAACAAAAGGAAAGTGCTTTGGTTCCAGACAGTTCGGAGAATCATAGCGACGCCAACAATCTTGAGTGTTTGAGCGACTTGGTTCCGGAAGATCCAGAGAACCAAAGTAAAGCGACTTGGTTCCGGAAGATCCGGAGAACCAAAGTGAGGCGACGAATTTGGATGTTCTGTGGTTCCTTCCAGAAGATCCGGAGAACTTAAGTCACGCCAGTTGAAGCTAACAATTTTTTGAACGACTTGGTTCCAGAAGATTCGGAGAACCAAAGGAAGTGATTAATTTATGATTTTGATGTTTGGTTCCGGAAGATCCGGAAAACAAAAGGAAAGTGCTTTGGTTCCAGACAGTCCGGAGAACTATAGCGACGCCAACAATCTTGAGTGTTTGAGCGATTTGGTTCCGGAAGATCCAGAGAACCAAAGTAAAGCGACTTGGTTCCGGAAGATCCGGAGAACCAAAGTGAGGCGACGAATTTGGATGTTCTGTGGTTTTGTTACGGAAAATCCGGAGAACTTAAGTCACGCCAGTTGACGCTAACAATTTTTTGAACGACTTTGTTTCGGAAGATTCGGAGAACCAAAGTAAAGCGACTTGGTTCCGGAAGATCCGGAGAACCAAAGTGAGGCGACGAATTTGAATGTTCTGTGGTTTCTTCCGGAAAATCCGGAGAACTTACGTCACGCCACTTGACGCTAACAATTTTTTGAACGACTTGGTTCCGGAAGATTCGGAGAGCCAAAATGAAGCTACTTGGTTCCGGAAGATCCGAAGAACCAAAGTGAAGCGACGAATTTTGATGTTCTGTGGGTCCTTCCAGAAGATCCGAAGAACTTAATTCACGCCAGTTTGCTTTTCGGAATTCCAGGTAAAAAAAAGGAAATAGGAAACCATAGTGATTTTCAGTCTTGAGTTCGTTTTGAGCGACTTTCTTATAAAAATTGTGCAAAAATTACATTCTTCGGAACAAATTGGTCCCAGAAGATTCGGAGAACAAGCAGTAGGCGATGAATTTTCGAGATATTACCGACTTCGTTTCGAAATTGTTATTATGTGTATAGCACCAAACCGAATAGCGACAGTATGACTAGCGACGCTTTTTTACTAACGGGATTTCTGTCATTCGCAGATTTGTTTTTCTTTTTTCAGTCCAGTAGGCGATTTCGATGTAGTAGGTACTCGAACATTGTTTATGTAATTTACTGTACATTTTCCTTAGGCCATCAATCGCATGCTTCAAGTCTCCTAGGAATCTCGCGCTGCGTCGTTATTATTTTCACGTGTCGCTAGTAGGCGCAGCTGCTATGATTATTAGCGCTCATATTTTGGATTTTTTCTGCATTTTTTAGGCTCAGAGTCGTCCAAAGGCAGGGTTAAAGAAAATGATTCCCTTTGAACCAGAGGCCGCCCTATAATTGTGGTCAGTGCCATAATTACAGTTAGAAGAAGTATATTCAGGTAACAAATACCGCAAATCTACATCAATTACCACAAGGACTCGCGGATTGTGTCGACCGGTGCCGGAAGTGATTGTTATGACTGTATACGCGGAATAAATACACTATATTGAAACATTTTAAATCTCTATTTTAAGGTTCTGAAACGCTTTACTTATGATGTTTGATCTTCTGAAGGCATAAGGCATAAGAATTGAAGTTTTATGAGCTTTTCCATGGTTGACAAGGAGGTTTCTGCGAACCAAAAAGTAAAATTCGAAGACGAACCCAAATTGAGTATTTGAAAGAAGACCATTTTTTTCCACTAAAGATGTATCGAATATTCGACCGGTCGAATATTCGACTCCGCATACTACCCAAAACCCGCAAAACCGAAAAGTTCAGCTAAGGACACACATGACATAACATAATTATTTTTAAAATTTATAAAATAAGAGGCGTGTTATTTTTTTCCAAATCCTGTTGGATAATTTATCAAATATTCTAAAGCAATGTTGAAAAGCTATACAACCAGCAAAAACTTTAGGTTTCAGTAAAACATTTTAGGTGTAAAAATCAATCTTTCGCTGAACACGGATAAAAAACTCTACTAGTTGTTATCAAAACTCGTATGATTGGCTCTTCCATATCACAGATTTTTGGTTGAACCCATAATTTTGCCTAATCAACATCGATTACTACGAACAAACTAGCGTTCATGTGAAGTTGATTTGGCTGTAGGAGATTTCTCAACTGCTCAATTGCTAAAATAGATCAACAGCTGGTAGATTTGGCTATTTTTTCCTACCCTTCATTATACAATCTGATAGTTAGTTCTCAAATATTATTGAAGCTTGAGTAGATCTCGAATTTTGATCAACCTACATTGATGTCCCAGACGAACAAGTAATACCTATATCTATTTGGTTTAGGAACTTAAAAAGTAAAAGCCGAATGAGGGTTTGGAGTTTTTTTCTGGAAAAGTTCACCGCCACCAAGTAGTGAAAAGGTAATGCTAATTTCTTTTTAAAGTTTTTTTTTGTAACATTATCTTACTTCGTTTTAGATACCTATGGGCAATGAGCAGCAGCGGGCGTACTTAGGATTCCCGGACCAATAATGTAAGTTCTCGAATATATACATCATTCTATCGGTCGGACTTTTAACTAAACCTGGGGAAAATATTATTGACTAGGTGATTTTTGGTGGCAATAAGTGAAAAAATGCAAAATTATTTGGTTGCCAGCTTTGCATGAGCGATGGAATTAAAGCGAAAATAGTATTTTGTGTGTGGGGAGAAAGGTTGCAATGCTGAATTGGAAAAGATTGTAGAAGAAATATGTAAAAATAGGTGGGCTCATTTGTATTTTTCTTTGCGAAAAAATGATGATTTTTTCACTACCAGCAAATTGTAGATGGAAATTTTAGCTATCATGATTGCGGCTATCTTTTTAGAATTTTGTGAAAGAAGCGTAACTTCTGTGTTTCATTTCAACGCTGGTAAAATGGAACTGCGAAGTGTTTCGTTATCGGCAGATAACGCAATCTAGTAGTTTTATTTAAGTTTTAAGATCAACATGATGCGGAGTAGGCGTTGACTTGATGGGAGCGCACGCGTTTTTTTCTCCTTCCGGAAAATTGAAATATTTTGTTCGTTTAAGGAGTGAAATCATTGAAAATATTTTTTAAAAAGATATCCGGATGATCCGAAGCCGTATTGCATCGGATGTGGTGCGATCTCATGATTTAGAGGTTTTTTTTTCCTGTGTTTTTCGGAATCCATCTACGAGAGCATCTAGTTCCAATGGCGTTTTTCTGTACTTCCACGTACTGCCCCTGGAATTGAAGAAAGATTTCATCTTACACTCGTTGACTAACATGCCATATTTGTGTGCTGATGGCGAAGATGTTTTAATCAGAATACTGTAGTGTCGGTTTATATTAGAGAAAACAATTCATTTGTTCGTGAGTAAGGGTTGAGAAAAGTGATTTGGGTTTTTTTGAAAGGTTTTTTTCGTTTTTCAGCAAATTATTGCCAAAACGCACTGTGGCCTGCTGTGATTAATTATAATGGAGATGAAGAATCCATGCTAAAAACGGGACAGGAGGACAAACACATTCTTAAGAAAAATAATGACCCAAACCAAGGGCGTAGAAAACAGCAGTGTTTTTTCAGCTACATGGGCCAAACCAATCGGGTGGCCATTCCTAGTTCTAAAATGTATTCTATTCTAGTTTGCGAACGTTTTTTGAAAAACAAGTTAAACAAAAATGTTTAGAATAGAAAAAGAGCTATATTATTGTTCTGGGGTCTGGCTGTACCCCCAATCTGATGTTTCGCGTTTGACTGCACTACTTGTACAACTGACAATAGGATAGGTGGGAGATTGGGGTTCAGCTAAACCCACGATTATCAGCTCATTTGGGTCCCAATCTTTCACTAGAAATCGTTGACTCCTTATCGAAAAAGGTATTCTCCAGTAAGGAGGTACTCCAGCAGCGGAGCATAATCCAAACTATTTATAAA
Source organism: Uranotaenia lowii (assembly GCF_029784155.1). NCBI lineage: Eukaryota > Metazoa > Arthropoda > Insecta > Diptera > Culicidae > Uranotaenia > Uranotaenia lowii. Next base: position 92,391,265 of record NC_073691.1, read on the forward strand.
CGTCAATTTGTACGACCGGGCACGTAAGAAATTAGAATCTATCAATCTGTGCTAAAATGTTTGCTGAACGATGGCATCGACTTTTCACTTTCTCTTTCCGCCCCTCTATCTCTTGTGCCAGAAAACAAAAAAAATCAAATAAAGCCAGACACGTTATCACCAGTAGAATGTAGTCAGAGTGAGTGTTGTGTGGATCAAGAAAGTGTAATCAACGTCGTCAAACACTGACTGGGTTGTTTGTTAGTGAGAATTCCATCCATCGCATCGGGTGAGAATACAGAACGAGACTAAGCAGAAAAAAAATCTCACTCGGTACAAGAAGCGCGCCCAGCAAACGAGCAGCAAGACAAGCTGCTTGCCCGACTTTAAGCAAGCACGAATGAGATTCACGTTCCTAATCATATAATTAGTCGCTATCCAAACGATCTACGAAAGCGTGCTCGTCTTCTTCTCAGCTCGCTCGCTCGAGATATTAGGTAGGTACAAGTGTTTATCCCACCCTGCCTTGCCGTTTAGGTCTCAATGGCAAGGTTCCACACTTCCTCCGGAGAACCCGCTTTTCCCAATGAGTAGAATTTTCCCGCAGCATCAACGGAATGTTTTCTCGGATTCACTTCCACGCTTTCCCTGTTCCGTTCCCTTCAGTTTTGGTAGATTCAGCCCCGGTGGGTGACCCTCGGGAGTTTGTTTTGTTTTCGATTTAGAATGAAAAAAAAACCAACAAAATAACGCGGTAGTGGGCCGCACAGTTTTTGCCCTCGGTCGACGTTCGATGATGACGACGACGTCGCGGCGTCTAAACAGAGACGGCCGAATTAACGGCTCAATCTCCGTTCGGCGGTGGTGTTTGGCTCGAAGGCAATTGTTGTTTGTAAACCGAACTCCTACTCAAACCTCTCCATCGATATTATTGGCTGCTATGTTGCTCTGTGCTTGAGGATATTTTCAATATTTATAAAATAATTGCGATTTTGATCCAACCAATCCACATCTGCCGGCCGACTGGAATTTTTGAACGACCAGTAGTGGCCTACTTGTGGTTGGAAACAATACAATGCCAAACACTCAAGCAAATTATTATTATAATTTTCATAGGATACGTCTCATTAACCGATTTTTAGATTACAAATTTGCTTTCATTATAGTCTTATGAAATTCTTTCTATTGTCATGGGTTGTTTTTATGAACAATGGAAGAAGTGACATTGTCAAAATATAATGATACCCAGTTATTCATTTCGACGGCCATTAATTTCATCCCTAATCAGAAAGAAGCACTCAGAGCTAGTGAATGTGGTTAAGATCTTCCAAATGGTAAGTTTGAATGGATTGAAATTAACTTTTTGTGAATTCCGTAAACATTTGTTAGCTGAAAATCTTTTTATTTGTGTTTACTTTTCAGCCAGTGTACCGGCATAAAAACGCAGTCAAAGAACTTTTTGGTACCGGATGTCAAAGCTTGGTACCGGATGTCAATGTCATTGGAATTGGTGTTTATCCTTTGAGTTCATTCCCGTCATAAGATGATCTTATGAATTAACATAAGAGTATTTTTCTAAGTGGATGTGTATTCGTCATTTGAAATGTTATAAATATCAATTTGAGCTAATCTGGTGACAACACTTTCATTGCAGTTATTTTTCGTGCATTCATATTAACATAATTATGAGATTAAATTAGTGAGATAATAACGTACCTACTGATTGTCTGGTACGAACTTCACGTGATTGGTCTTTCTTTACGGGTGAATGTGAATAAGTAAATATTTAAATTTCATTTGATGAAACAGCTCTCGTCTTTCCTTTTGTCAACACAGTCAAACACGATTCTCACAATCTTCATAACTTTTGAGTGCATGGACGGAAATTGATGACATTTTCAGTGAAGCTACCTAATAATGTAAAATGTACGTTCACAAAATTTGGTGACAATCTGTCAAGTGGTTTTTGAGATAGCTGAGATAGACAATTTTTTTTTGGGCAGGAACGAGAAAAATCCTAGTAAAGTCCCAGTGGGAGACCCAAAATCAGCTGTGAATCAACTATTCGACCAAAGTTCACATGGTAAATCGCTTAAGAAGTCCTAGAGAACCCAATAGCTAGCTTAAATTTGAATATAAGTTAAGATTGTTGATTCCATGAAGTGAGGCTTTAGGCTTGACTTCATTTCTACAATGCACAGTGGTGCAGAACATCAATCTAGCTGTACGAAATTAATAGCGCTCAGAGATGAAGAGATCCTTCCTGTAGGGGAGAGCCCACTGCGACCAGTAGTTGATCTAGAGATGAAGAGATAGACATTTGATGTCTTCAGCAACATTGTTCAGTTTTACATGGAGCATATTCTAGTATAAAATTTTTTGCCAAGGGGTCCACCGATAGCGAGATAAAAATGCTAACTTTTTTGTTTTTCAAATTGATGTCTTCAACAAAGTTGTTTATCTGATCAAAATACATAAGTTTGTTCAATATGTCAAAGTCCTATCACATCACTCTCAGGAGTTACAGTCAAAGTAAAAAAAAGTCTTTTCAAAAAACAGTTTTTTGGACCTGACACGTTGTAGGTTGGATAAAATGGTTCACTGTCTTTGAAACAAAGTTGACACATGCCACGATCTACAATTGTCTCATACATTATGATGAGTTTAGAAGTTGCTGAAGCCCTATAAAAAGCATTTAGTGTATTTTATTGGCAATTTTGGAAGGTTCGTTCATCGAAAAGTGCACATTTTCGCAACATCCCCTTTTTTGTGATTATTTTTGATGATAACGCATTCAAACATTTTAATACACCAAAAATTTGATTGCCCAAAGCTGAGCCTTAAACCATTGATTAATAAGTTGTATCTTGTTAGACGCGATTTTATTTGGGTATTTTCCCGTCTTATGTCCAACCATTAGTGCTTACTGTATCGCTGTAATCTTGCTGGCAGTACTCAATTCAAGCATATGGTTTTGTCGTGTAAGGACCGCCTTGCCAGAATGAACTTATAGCAAAGTATCAAAAATGTATAATGATAATAGGAATATTCTTCACTCCCCAAAAACTTGAAGGACACATCAATCGCGCCTCCATGTGAGGAAAGTTCTTACAAACACGAATAAATGCTATCAATAAGACCTATTTAAGAGACCTCAGACAAATTTTTAATTTCTCCAAAAGCTTCTGGTGTCAACTAGCATAATTATTGATTTCTTAATATCATGATAAGTTTGTTGACCTCGATAGTAAATTTTACCCTCGAAATAGGACTTTATTTACCGGTGCAACAATTTTTTCAATGGACTAGTAGTTGTTGTTTTGCGGTTTTCAAAAAAACCAGATGTGCCTCGTAGATAAAGTCTACGCAAAATTTAATCAACATTTTTTTCCTTTGCTAGCTCATTCATTGTTAGAAGAAATGCTAACTACCATTTACCAAACGTGCTCCAGCATTAGAGCTATGTTTTGTGAGACTCAAATAATCTTAAATCGTATTTCATAGCAGGTTTAAGAACATATTATTCAATTACTTAGTAAAAACGTTGCCTTTTTATGATTTATTTTTACAAAATATTTAGTTTTGTCCTAAAAATGATATTTCTATAAACATTTGTTCCAACTTAATTTCCTGAATATCATGTGAAATCTCAAATTGAAGATATTTTAGCATTCTCCGCCGATCGGGATTTTATTCCACATTCGGCAGAAAACAAAACTCAAATCGAGAACCATAGCAACAAACTTTGGAGAAAAGTTGAAGTAGGCTGAAATTTCTATGTGTTAGAGATTAACACTAGAAAGACCGCACCAGTCAAAATGACTGGTTGGGCACTTTGTTTGTTGAATATCTTTTGAACACTACGCTTTAAAAATTCGCAAAAAATACGACTTTTCATAAAATTTGAACCCTACAAAACTTTGTATTTTTTATTTCACTAGCTCTTTTAATAAGCGAGAAAAATTTCGCCATGGACACTCGGACCGTGACCAGTAAAAATGACCGGTAAAATTCACAACCCTATAATTCAAACATGATAAAAATTTTTCGCTTGCTTATGGTTTCATTTGCAAGCTACATTCAAGTCAATGAGCCCTAGTTTATTTATTGTGGGCAGAAGTGTGTCATTCGTTATAAAATTATTGATTTTCGATGCGAAGTCATGAAGATTTATAGAAAAAGTTCTCGGATTGGCCGCTGTGTGGCGCTTCAAGCACTTTACTCCCAATTTTTTTGGTCTGTTTTGTTGCTCAACTATAATTAAACTTTCTGTCAAAATTTGGCGGAATTTCATCAAGATTTGTATAAGTTATGTTAGATTTAATACGAGTAATCGAGTAGCTTTAGGTGATAAATATGTTTTATACTAAACTAGTATGAGTAAAATAATTATGAATTGTGTCCTTTTTTATTCAAATTTGAAGACATCAGCCATGAAACTGAATAATTTAAATGATATTTCAACATGGGTGCACGGAATATTTTGTATATGTTGGTTATCCACCATGGGTGCACGGATTCACCGCAGTTTCTGCCCAAGTATGTATTCACATGCATTCTTGGATTATTAGGCTCGACAAATTTCCAATGCAAGTTCACTTACAGGTATTCCGGCACCCGTGTATATACCAGGCCAGATGGCAACTGATTGAACATTCTTACTGAACATTCTTATTATAAGAGGAAACACATCTTACGTGTCGGCAACTTTTGGGGTTTGAATCCAAGTGTTTTCTTGCCGATACGGGGAATCGAACCCAGTATGTCTGGCATACCTAGACCATACTCGTGCCAGCCTATCTGATAGACCACATCGGCGCTAAGATATTTCAACATGGGTGCACGGATTAGCTGTATATTCGCCGTTGAAAATTATATAAGTAGGAATACATAGTTTTCAACTTGCTTCAAAACACAAAATATTTTTGAATTAGATATAATGGGAATTTGAAATGCAATATTGGTGAATCGAAAAACAAATCAACGTGTACATTTGACAATGTTGTTTCATTATTTTTATTTCACTGTTTTCCGTTGCACAACATAACTTGATGCATATAATTTCAAAAATTCACTCGGTCCATGGTAACCGTTTTCCAATTTCTTGGATGTTGATCAGACCGATTACAAAAACCTGTTTATTCAATAATAAATAAATAAATTTCTTATTTAAAGATATTATTGATATATAAAAAACGGACCTTAAAATAAAAATCGTTATTTAAATCATTCTGTCTCAACAAAACCCATAAATATAACACAAATTTTCATTTAAATATATTAAAGTTTTTATGTTTTACCTTTAGCATGCAAAAAATTGATTTTGGATGAATGGCGGTGAATCCGTGCACCCATGATAAATTGCTCTACTTATAGAAAAAATACGCTTTAAAACCTACAACATCAGGTATAATTTATAGGCAAAGTGTTGAAAAATTTCAGAGCGATGGATGCTAGAAAATATCAACTAAAACAAAACTGAAGTGAAACCGTGCACCCATGGTCAATACTCATAGCCATCTAACTTGGTTTTATAATAAGATTGATAATGTGTTTTAATTTTTTGATAGTTATTTGAAACATTCAATTTATGACATACACGCATTCGTCAACTATGCCAAACTGAGGTGAATCTGTGCACCCATGGTGAAAAAATATTTCCATTTTTTATCGAAAATGTTATTGAACAAATTATAAAATAATTTCAGAAGAAAAAAGTTAAAAATATTATGATATAAAAAATTTCCCCTTTACCAGTCATTTTGACTGGTCACGGTCCGAATAGGTATATTCAATTTGCCGGTCCTTCTAGTGTTAAGCAATCCAAGATGAGTTTGTGGAGGAGGAGAAACAATAAACTAAAGCGACCCAAAGCCCAAGCCCAAGGAATATACTGCCGAACGGAAATTTGTTCAAGCGGACATCAACGGTACATATGTTAAGCTTCAACTGGACAGTGCAGCAGATATCAGCCAGTATGGTTCTTATTAAAGAGCTTCCCTTTAGAATCACCCTACACGAAGTGGTCAAAGAAGGAAGATGTTTTGTCTCCAACGCAAGCGGTCTCAATTTGTTCGGTGCTGAATGGATTTGGTCTCTGGGACGTACCGTTCAACGCGGTGTGTCGTCAGATTTCTACAAAATGCTACCCTCAAGCTGCTCAGCTAGTCGATGGGCTTCAAAAGAAATAAGTCAACGTTTTCAGCGACCAACTGGGGCTCTGTTCAAAGAAGAAGGTTTTCTTAACAGTCAAGCCTGGTGCCAAGCCAGTATTCCGACAGAAACGTCCGGTTCCATACGCATCAACCGCCAAGATTGAAGAAGAGCTCGAGCGACTTCAAAATCTGGGCATCATCACACCGGTTTCGTATGCAGAATGGGCCCAACCAAACGGCAAAGTGAGGATTTGTGCCGACTATTCTACAGGCACTCATCCCGGACCAACATCTACTTCCGTTTCCACAAGGCATATTCGCAATGTTGGCCGGCAAAAAGTTTTTCTCACAAATCGATTTGTCGGACGCTTATCTTCAAGTCGAGACAATAAACACTCACAAGGGTCTGTTCCAGTTCAACCGACTTTCTCCGGAGGTAAAAACTGCTCCTGGAGAATTTCAACAAATTGTCGACAACATGATCGCTGATTTGGAGGACACAAGCGGATATCTCGACGACATCATCGTGACATGCCAGCCCCCAAAGATGTTTCAACTTTACGTTCGTTTCTTGGAGCAATCATTTATTACGGGATATTCGCCAAGTCCATGCACGATTTACGTAACCCGTTGGATGCGCTGCTCAAGAAAGAAATCAAGTGGAACTGGTCAGAAGATTGTCATAAGTCGTTTGAAAAATTCAAGAAACTATTGCAATCCGACTTACTTTTGGCCCACTACAATCCCAAACTGGAGATGATTGTAGCAGCTGACGCGTCGCAGTATGGAATTGGTGCTGTTCTACTGCACCGTTTCCCCGATGGTTCCATCAAGGCAGATTGTCACGCTTCTCGAACACTCACAAGCGCTGAGATAAACTACTCCCAAGGCGAAAAGGAAGGAGTGGCCCTCGTTTTTGCCTGCACAAAGTCCCACCGTATGATTTTTAGCCGGCATTTTACCCTCCACACCGATCACAAGTCTCTTCTTGGTATTTTTGGATCCAAGAAAGGTGTTCCAGTCCACACAGCAAGCAGACTACAACAGTGGGCACTCGTTCTTTTACAATACGATTTCAAGATCGAGTTCAAATCAACTGAAAGCTTCGGGCATGCAGACGTCTTATCAAGGTTGATTGGACAACATTCCAAGCCAGATGAAGACTACGTGATCGCGCTAGCATGCAACTTGAAACCGACATACAAAGTATACAAGCCGAATCTGTGACAGCATTACCAGTCGATCATCAGATGATTTTGCACGAGACCAAACAGGACAGAACCCTCCAATTGGTCATCATCCACATCCAACGATGATTTGCTGCAATTTTTCAAAAGGAAGGATTCATTTTGCGAAATCGACGAATCCCAGTAAACATGAATCGGCAGAGAGGTAACTCAAATCGACAGAGGGATCGTAACGATCACTCTTACGATTTTGCATCATCACATCGGCAGAGAGGAACGCACCATACGCGTGCCTTGAGTGAGTGCCACGAAATAATCTAAGACACGCCCTCCAGAGAAACACACGAAAACAATCCGAATCGTGTTTGTATGTTTCCCTTCGAGACGCGTGTTTGCCTGCCTGAGAAGTCCTACGACTGCACCGTACGAGTGTACGATTCAAACTGATTTCGCATGTACGCATTCGTTTTCGTTGCCTGTAGGTATCTCGGCAGGACAAACCGAATGCGAATATTTGCGTTCTTGGAGTGTTGTCGAAATTAATCGTTTTATTCTAAGTTCGGTGACTCAACTCTCAACTTATTGCATGCTCTGTCGATTTTTGAGAGGACGCGCTTACTGGGATGTGTCATGTTTCTGGACCGAATCGTGATTCCAACAACATTACGTGAAGCAGTTCTAAGGCAACTTCACGTGGGTCACCCAGGTATGCAGCGGATGAAATCGATTGCGAGAAGCTACGTCTATTGTCCTAACATCGACTGCGACAAAGAAGATTTTGTTCGAAAATGTTCCGATTGTGCCATAGCAGGAAAAGCTCCCGTGAAATCAACGCTCTCTTCCTGGCCAATTCCAACGGAACCGTGGACTCGTCTACATTTGGATTACGCTGGTCCTGTTCGAGGTAAATTCTATCTGGTTATTATCGACGCATTTTCCAAATGGCCAGAAATTTTTGCAACCAACAATACAACCTGCTCAACAACGGCAGCGAAAGTTCGTGAATGTATTTCCCGTTTCAGTTGTCCACATTCTATCGTCACTGACAACGGTACCCAGTTCGCATCCGAACTTTTCATCAAGATGTGTCAAGAATATGGAATCGAGCACGTCAGAACTCCCGCTTTTCATCCTCAGTCCAATGGTCAAGCAGAGCGTTTCGTCGACACACTCAAACGAGCTCTCCTCAAGATGGGGGAGAAAAATCCAGATGAAGCGTTGCTGACTTTCCTCGAAACCTACAGGTAGGTACACTCCGAACGCATCTCTTCCACAGAACAAATCTCCTGCTGAAGCTCTCCTGGGTCGGAAAATTCTCACCAAATTCGATTTGATGAAGCGTTCCAGACCTCAACCAACTTTGGTGAACGAGAATCAAAACAAGCAGTACAACCAGAAGCACGGTTCCAAGCAACATCCGATTCACATCCGAAATCAGCAACACTGGGCCCAAGGTATCATCATCGAGCGAAAAGGTCAAGTCGTCTATACCGTTCTTCTAGATGATCCCAAACGCAAAGTATCAGACATGACGTCAACCGAGCAGCAAATTCCCCTTCAAGTTTTGCTAGAAGAATTTAAGATTCCGCAATCCAGAAGTGAAGATGAAGATGTTGGTCAACCCGCTGATTCCGAAGCAGATGTACAACAAGATCAACTGCAGACATTGCCAGAAATCATCGAAGAAGCTGGTCCGTCTCATCCACGAATTCCTAAAGAGGTTCGGATTACAAGAAAACGAGCTGCGAAAATAACGCCACCTCGAAAGCGCCGATTACCATCATATTTCCAGTACTACGAACTTTTCTAAGGGGGAGATGTTAGAGATGAAGCAATCCAAGATGAGTTTGTGGAAATCTAGGCAATCCATGGTTTTCACTCATTACAATGCATGTCATGTGAAATAAAATTCATTCTTATTTAAGCTTTTGAACAGAACAGTCTTTCATTAATAAGACACAATACTATTCTTTTTTGCCTTTGCTTACAACTGTAAAAATGCAAAAAATGATTTAAGCTTAGAACTTATTGGTTGAACCATATTAAATAAATAATTGTTTATAAAAACATTTGAGTGAAACTCTCATGAATAAATTGAACTGATGGCAAAGAAAATTACAAAAATGATATGTATTGGTTTTCTGATTGATGCTTTTCAGTGAACTTGAAACCAAATAACAACGTTTTTTTGACGTTTCGACCAACTACTTTCAGCCATCCTCAATGCAATGCAATGCGATGATATGCAACAGTTGTTTCTCATACATTTTTTATCTCTTAGCAATATTGGCAATATGGGTTTTAGCATATGGCATAATGAAAAAATTAAAGAGAATGAAGTTATAGGTAATTAAAAAAAAAATTTAGACACTAAATTTGAAAGCCGGTGTTATTTATTTAAAATTTAAGAATGTGTTTCTCAGTTTCAATGAATCTGAACTTTTTACTTTTCCGACTCACTCATTTTTATCGTTTTTGTTCGCAAAAATATAACTTTTCATGAAATGGAAACTGATTTCACATAAATAAGCTCTTTTTTTTAATGAAATCATTAAAAATGTTAAACGTAAAAATAAAATTTGAAATTCCCAAGATATAAAGTTTGTATTTGATTTGTTTATGGTAATAAGAGTTTTATGGTTCTAAACAAAGATACTGTGTAAATAGATTTTGTATTAAAAAAAAATATTCAATATTTACAATTTACATATTTACATAAAAAAAAGACATAATTTCAAATTCTCCGAGCTTTATCTGACTTCTGATAAAGAAGATATTCGCTGTAAGTCAGAATACAGTGGCTTTTAGTGACCATTTGTGTTCCGTTAGGCAGAAGAAGTTTGTCCATGGAAGAAGTATCTCCATCAGAGTACATTTTTTAAATAATATTTATGTCATCTCAACTAACATCCCATATGTTTGTGATAGTGAAATTATGTATCGGTTCAAATATTTGATCAAAAAAGCATCAAAACAATCAGTGTACTCACCGCACGTTGGCCAACGTATGCCGCCGGTTCTTCAGGTACCGACTGTGGTACTTCTGCAGGTCCCCGATCGAACCCTGCTCGGCCTGCATCTTTGTCGAAACGTTGGTGTTGCTGCTGCTGCTGTTCGACTCGAAGTCACTGCCAGCCCCTTCGCGACCGGCCGATAGCGAGGCCACACTTGCGGCAACTGCGGCAAGGGCTGCTTTGTTACTGTTACTACTACTGGCGCTGTTGCTGCTACCACAGCCGCCAGATGACTTTGATTTGATCTTGATGCGATTAAGATTGATTTTCGGCGAAGGAGTTAACGAGCGCACCACATCTGCGTATCGAATTGTACATGCTTTAATGCGGGATGGTAGCAGGGGATTATGGAAATGTTGCATACCAATATCGAACTCATCGTCTTCCTCGTCCTCTTCTATGTGAGGTAATTTCAGCTGTCCGGAAAGCGACTGCTGCAGTTGTTGCTGGAGCTGCGGATTCAGAGCTTCCGTTTCGTCGGACGTTTGCTGTAGATTGTCGTTGCTGTTGCTGCCGCTGATTCGGTTGTTGTTGTTACTGGTGCTGTTTTCTGGGCTATTGCGATCACTCGATGTGCTGCAGTTACTATTTCCGATGGTCTGCCGCTGCTGTAGGTTGTGATACAACTCCGTAGTGCTGCCAGTTAGTGCTTCGTCTTCTTCGGTGGCGTAGTCGATAATGTGACGGTCGTTGTTTGTCGACTGGTTGCTTTTTTGGTGGTTTGCGGCGGGGGCTGAGGAGCCCCCGCGACAAGGCAAACAACACCGAAACAGCGTGCCACCGACTGCGACCTGGCAATTAACGCGACTTTCTTCTCGTACCACTCATCGACAAAGACTGTTGAGCAAGCGGCAAATACAGACCATCTGTTTTCGGACTGCGCGTTGATCGGTGTCGCAGATTCTGCCTCAGATTCTAGCAGCACATACTTAGATCACTCGCTTCGATTCGGTATCGATGCTTCTAACTTTTAATTTACCTCTCAATATACTATGAATGACACACTAAAAAACACACATTTATAGAGGTAATGTGGAAACACTCTCTAACCAATTACTGCCAATTTCGTTAAGTTTGATACACAATTTTTGAACAAATTTGAACAACTTTGAGAATATACTCTCAATCACTCGATCATTTGCTTTCATCCAGGCAAAACTTCTGCCACACGTGGAATAACTAATTCAATATTTATGATATGTTTCACTTTTTCTGTGTTGGTTGGAGATCTAGAGATAGTTGGAATAACGAATAAAAAATTAACAAAAATTTAATTGAGGCAATTCTATTTTTTAAATATTTTTGTCACTTTATACCCCTGCCATATTTCAAAAATATCGAATGAAAAGAATACAACCCCTGACATAAAAAAAATCAACTTATAATTATGAACTCAATTTCAGTATTTAGTGTCAAATTTAAAATTTGGAATCAGGTTCATACTTGGAATTTGAGTTCAGAACTCATTTTAAGCATCTTAAGTAACTTAAGAAATATTCCTGTTACTGAGCTATTTCCTCAATTTGTCAAAATTTTCTGCCTTGATATACCGAAGGGACGTATATGCCATTTTTAATTTCCGCCAATTAGAGTGTCATTCTCTTTTTCCCCATTTTCAACTTCTCCGGAACTTTTCACGGAATTTGATACTGAGTACAGATCACATTTCATTAAAAATCCCGGAGAAGTGGAAAACGAGAAAAACCTTCTGAAAACTTAACAAATGGCATATACGTCACTTCGGCATATCACGGCAGAATGGGGGGTAGCATTGATTAATAGAAACGAAAATTAAGTCAGGTCGCTCTTTCCCATTCATCGATTAAGTTCGTCCCAAATGGACTGTAGACAAATCATACAGAGGAGAAATAAAGGGAAAAGGTGAGCGAGCAAGCTTCGCCCTGCCGCAATAGATTTATCATTTTTTTCGAGCATGGTAACAACAGAACCGACAGTCAGGCACAGAGGAAGGATGATCAAAAGCCGCTGCATAGACGACTACAGCGCGGAGAAAACACACGAAAACACGAGGCCTCCGTTGAAGTAAATTCGGCACTCGCTCACTGCTCTGTACCCACAACAACGTTCGTACGTCAATATCGTGATACTGGGTATATATGGTTTTTTTTCGCCTCGCCGTTGATAACAAATCGGAAAACCCGCGCAGAGCGCGCGGATTGGACATGATTCTTCTTTCCAAAACCACTTCCCGCTTTCGTTGAATTCTTCCCGCTCTGGGTTTTGGATTGATTCTTTTTTATGATGAGTGATTAAATTGACGCAATTTGTTGTTGAACCCATACAAGTGTGCACATACATATATCTACATTTTTGGTTGTTGCTTTTCGTGTATCACTTTATACAGATTTCGCCATTCAATTATTATTGGTCAGCTGCTTGCTGGTTTAAGCGATGAATGATTTTACTGCTGGTGCTGTACAGCACTATCTACCGACTACACACTCTGTGGATGGACCACCATCGAAATGAACAATTCACACTTGTTTTTTTTTGCATATCGATTTTCAAACGAATCACAATGACCGCTTTCACACTCCAGCCCTACCCAGTGGCCGCACTTCTCTTCCGGGTCTCGCAAACCCTCGACTAACCAGCACTGAATGGCACGTTCCAATCGGCTGATTCTAAAGCGCACCGCGCTGTTGCTTCACATTTCGATCGCACAAAATCGATTTCACGGTTCGATTAAGTATGTGCTGCTCTTATTCTGCATCCGATGATGCTGACATGTGAGTAAAAGTTGTAAACAGCAGAACCCTCGCCCTCACATCAACCCCCTTCACTAGTGTTCTTGACTCTCAAGTGGTTTTTATCCTTCCCACCAAACAGCGGAAAGGCGTCTTTGGGCTGCCGCGGGCTTTGGAGAATTGTTCCGGCCTCTCGAGTCTTCTTGTCGCACACTTCTTCAAGCCGCCACCGCCGCCGGCAAGGAAACGAGCAGCAGTTAAGAAACGCGTCAAACGAGATCCCGCAAAAAAGACAAACTGCTGTACCATTCCCAATCCCCAAAGTTCCAATCCCTAAACACGACCACACAGTATAACACAACACAACACTCGGCAAGCGGCAAAAGTATCGTCGTCATAGTCACACACAAATCGCAGTAGGCAAAGGCACATCGCGATATCATTACCTATGCGCCCGTAAAGTGTACCGTACTGATTACCACCCCGTTTTGTCACCCGTTCATCTATCCATCCATCCATCAGTAGGCTGCTTCGGTTTCGGGTGATTACATTCGCTCTAAAACACCATGCGCCTCCTTCCATAAGCACATCATCGGTTGTTTCCATTTCCCATATTTTTTTTTCTTTTTTCGAATCACAGTTGGCATTCCTGGTCCCAATTACAATCTTTTTTTTTAACGTCAGTTCATTTCCCACGGGGACGCACGAATGGAATTAGAAAAATCTTACAACCGTGACACCACCTACTGAACTAAGTGTACTAAGTATAAGACCCAAAACACGCTATTACAGTTACAGTTCGTTCTTCCCTCCGCACTTCTGCTGGTCCGTTTGTACTGCATAAGAACATCTACCACACATCCATCCATCCATCCAGTCAATCCAGGTACGTCACGATGTGGTTGCGCTGTGATCAAGCTCGAGCTATTCAGAGCTGCTGCTGCTTACCCGCACTAGCTAGCCAGCCGCCTGCCCCGTCATCGTCGTTGTCGTTCGCGCTACTTATCATCACGTCATCTCCCGCATACCGATCGACCAACCAATTCCCGCGTCATGCCCCCTCACCACGCAGGCAAATTAGATTTCATTCCTTCTTTGCGCCACCGGCCGCGGCCGCCCGCTCTCCCGGTAGCAGTTCGATTTGCACATCGGTTAGGTTATCGCTGCTTGGAAGGAAAAAAAAGCAGCGGCGTTCGTAGCATTTTTTTGTGTTTTGATCCATTTGCATCGAGGAAAATTTCTTGAGAAAGTTAGTGTGTGTATGGATGAATGCGACACTTGGTCATCCGACACGAGCGTGTACGCGGGCCAGTCAGTAAGCTACACTAAGTGTGAGCGAGCCAAGTGATTCCCCGGCACATTCAAGTCTGCACATTTGACGACTGTGGCAGGTTTTTAAAAATCGAAATGTGTTTTGTTACAAAATTTGAAAGAAATCCGGTTGAAGAGGAATCAAAGTAGTCATCGACTGAAAAGAGACGTGTTTTTTTTCCAAGCTTTGAATTTTCGTTTATTTCAAAAGTTATCATAATCAAGCCAGTGAAAGGACACGAAATGGAACAAGCAATAATGTGTGTGAGAGGGTTCTCCAGAGTCATCAGGCTCGGCCAACCGCTCCGAGGGTGCAGTCAGTCAAACGGAATTAATCAAGCTGCGGAAAGTGGTCCATTCACAGCTGAATTTGGTCTAGCGATACATCCAAGGCCGTGCGAAAGGGGGGGGGGGGGGGTTTAGGGTTATAACCCCCCCCCCCATGAAGATTTTTTCCAAGTAAAATTTTTCAGTTCAAGAAATGAATTTACCTCAGTAACGAGAAATCACTTCATCTCAAAAGGTGTTTTAAAATAAGTGTTAACAATTATATCGTAAAATTTTCTCGCCTCCGGTGGAATTCAATCATACATCACTCCAGGCCTAAAACATTTCAATCTGCGACAGTACATGACATTTACAAGATAAAACTAGTTTTTGATTGTTAGTTTCCATTTAAAATTTGATACAAAAACCTATCTTGTCTTCGAAATTGGTTTTTATTAAAAAAATATATGTAGAAATCCAGTTCATCCAACTCGTTGTTACTAATCACTCTGATGATAATAAAAAAATTATATAATAACAAATTCAATGCTGATATGAAATATTCTTAAAGAAACCGACCAATTTCAAAATCAGCTTAAATTTGTGTTTATTGTTATTTTAAATAATCAACTCAACATTTGAAGGTTTTTGATAACTTAAACAAGGCCACAAAATTCACATTTTATTTGGGTGCAATGAATTTGGGAGCAAATTTTGTTTAATTTTGGTGTATTGCAACTATTGAAAATAAATATAAATTGTGTAAAAAAATTCTCAAAATGCTCAAAATATCCAAACTTGTGGCCCACTACCGTAAGTTGAAATGATGAGAATAGAAATAGACTACGAAAATGATGATGATCACATGGGCAAGCAATTCCCTTCATTCCAATAGACATCGACACTCGACCAATATAACTTTCATACGCCAGGTTGTCTCCTGTAGTAGAATGTTAATACATGGGCCCCGGAGAGGCGCAAGATGTGGGTTCAAGTCCTACCGAGAGACAAGGCGAATTTTTTTTGCATGTTTTTCAACATTAATTTTCATCTAGTCTAGTCCCTGAAATTTCGACTTACAGTTGGATTCATTTCCCTACAATTCTGCACTTTTTTTAATAAAACTTCAAAACATTAAAAAAAATTATTAAAGCTTTCTCTTCTATTTGTTCACTTTTTCCAACTATGTTAGATAAAAGCTTTTAAACGAACTTTTAAAGATGTTTTAACTTGAGATTGTATTTGAGATATTTTTAAAGCCAAAATCAAATCGTTTTGCAGATTTCGAGAAGTTCGTTTATTTGGATCATCAATTGAATTATATAAATAAATTTTAAAATTTATATGAAATGTTCATTGAGTAAATGTCTTCCATAAATGATAAAATTTTATATATTTTTAGAAAAGAAGGAGTTTTGGGAATCGTGAACTCACTGAAAAAGTCGAAATTTTCTCCCGTTGTTTATATTTCTATATATGAAATGACCATATTGCTGAAAGTTATCTTCATTAATTACATAAATTTCAAGAATATTTAAATTTAGGCAGATCAAAAGTTAGAAGAAATTTACAGATATTGAAAATGAGCGAGTAAAATTTTATTAGAAGCATTTTCATCACATGTCATTAAAATGTTCCTCAAGAAACTAATTTTCAAATTCATAATTTTTAAGTCTTCTTACTAAGTCATGTTTTACTGAAACTGCCGTTAAATTGCCTTTAACCTTTTATTATAATTTCCAATTAAATGAACCAAATTCTATTGTTTTTTTTTTAAATAAATTTACCAAATTTTATAGTCAAACTCTTTAAAAAAATAATAAAAATATTCAATATGTTAGCTTTTATTTTTCAAGTCTAAATTTGTGTGTTGAAAAATGATTCGAAATAGCAACTTCAAAGCTTAATTTTAATGTGGAATGTTGACTCAATTGCTGTTTGATTTTCTTAGTTTCCTAAAGCTTAAATTATGACAAACGTTTCAGCCCCAGATCGGATCACGAGAAGAGTTATCACAAAAAGTTAAAGTGGTTTTAAGTATTAAGTGATTTCCTTAATCTTTAATCTTGTTTGTAAAAAGTTCACCAATGTTTTCTCAAACAGAATATCAAAAAGAAATGGATTCAAATGGATTCATTTATAGATTCATATAATAACAGATAATTTTTATGATTTCAGATACTTAAACCCTTCAAGATTGCTGACAAGATTTGCCTGCCTATGTTAAAATTTTTAGATTAGGAGATATTTTGTAAAGCAATATTCTTTGTTTTAATTGAGTATTTTCTGTTAATGGTTTAAAATAATTTTAAATATTTCATAGATTTTGTTGAGAATTTTGAGTCAACCAGTTCAATTAATATAATTAAAAGTTTAAACTAAAGAATAAGCACCACTGAATTGTAAAACTCTTAAAATATATATATTTTTCAAATATTTCAAATAAAAAAATTGTCTGAACTTTCTACGAAACACACCGTGCCATATTTACTGTGTATTTTAGTATTGTTGGTATTTCTTGCTAAATTTGAATTTCGAAACCCCCCCCCCCCCCCCTCCCATGGACGAGTCCTTCGCACGGGCCGGGATACATCCATATGTTATTTTACAGTAGAAATCCCAAAGCTAAGCATTCACTTTAATTTGATTTCTTCGTCTAAAATTGACACAAAAAAATTGCAAGAAGTTCTATCGTCATCTCAATTTCAAGTTCTAGACTAACGAACAGTTGCATATTTGGTTTTATTACTTCTTGAAGACAGAGAAAAACTTTAGTTAGTGATGAAATGAAAATCTTGTCCGAGCTGAAGACAAATATGAAGCTTTTTCTAAGTTTAATTTTTTTGTGCAATCATAAACTCCGTTCAGTTTAAACCGAGTAATTGGTCTTGCAGCTAAACTGTAAGAATTAAAAATCGTTGCGTTCGAGTCGGTAATATTTTTTTGTCAATCAAATCAGGATAAACTGATAATCTTTATTATAAACAGTAAAACTTTAAACTGTTAAAGTTAAACTGCATAGACTGACAGAACAGAAATTTCATATGGGAGACAAGTGTAGAGCACGGTTAATAGATTTTTACTTCAAAATACTGAAGCTTTTTTAGGACTCTACAAGTAAAAATAAATCATTTTTATTTGATTGAATGTTTGAAACGATAAGGATTTTTGGCTGCCAAATTAGAAACTAGATTTCCGTAATTATTTTATACACATTACGACCTGTATGAAGTTTGTTTTTGTTTATTTGCAATGTTTTCTAGTTCAGACTGTTTTACGTTCAGTGCAGGGTTTGTGAAAACCTTCACACTAGTCAAACTTGTCTCCTAAATAATCAAATCCTTTATCCCATTCCTCACACAAAATTCTTTGTAAGGATGCAAAGGTAATCTCGGTCTTAAAGCGAGATATTGATCATTCATCCATTTCTACCATTTCCAAACTATCGCTTGACTACTGAGACGTGGCCAGCGCCGTTACTGACGGTTCAAAGAGAGAGCATCAGTTTTGGACATTGTAAATGTGATGTCAACCCAAGGCACCATTCTATTAACCTTTGATAAAAAATTATGGCCTCGGCCAATCACGGAGCAGCAACCATTGGCCGATGTTGAACTGGTTCTAATGAGCCGCGCCAGCGATTATGGAACTCGAAATGTATTGCTCGATACTGAATTTTATCTAGGAACCAGTGATTGAAATCCTCAACCATTTTCTCATCAGAGGCATTCAAAATACACACTTTGAGGCCTCGTATAGTAATACAGGAGACGATACATATACATTCATTCAAACCTCCCCCCATGAGGAGGATCTGCTCCGAGAGACACTATCCGTTCGCTGCTCAGAACGAACTCTCTCAACGTTCGGTCGCTACATGATGCATGAAGAAGACGAGGCACACATACTCATTTACGTTATTGAATTTGATGGACTCAAGCCGATAGCTGTCGTTGAGGAGAACATCTTCAACCTCGCCGCAAAGGTTGAGGCAACAACGACACAACCAAACTTATTGCATTGCATAGGCCCGCAACGTATGGAGTAAGGAGAGGGGAGGAAAAGAAACGAAAAAACTAGCTGCCTGCGTGCGGTTGCTGTGCAATAGTAGCAATAGCAGAAAAACCTCGGGTATTCGATCAAGGCACAAACGAGGAGACTCGGGTTTGCTCTGCCTTTTAAATTCGGTTCCCTCAAGAATGTAACAGGAGATGAGTGAGAGCCATTCGTTTGGTTTTTTGGATTCGCTGCCTCGAATGTATATTGCTTCTTGAAGGCGGGCCATGTGAGAGCGTATGCATCATCGGTTTTGTCGTTTTCGCTGCCTCAAAGCAACCTTTGCTTCCGAGTAAAGCGTTGAGCGAGAGATGGTTGATCAATTCATGCTCAGCAAAATTCAATCACTGCTAGGAACCAATGTAAAAACATCTTTAATGTCACTGTTAGAAAAATTTATGAAGCATTTCGGGTTCAATGATTCATGATGTGCGTAGTCAATCAAGCTAAGTATATAGTGTATCGAAAATAAACTATAAACATATTTGGGCCTTCTACTTACTAAAGCGTGAACGCGCACAACTGTGCTCACCTGTATGTATCATCTTGATCTGTCAAGAGTGAACCAGCGCTTTGTTTACGTTTGAAACATTCGTTTCTCCCAAAATGTTGCGAATTAAAAAAGAAGATAAAATTCGTGTGTTGGACGCTTGGATGCGAGAGAAGGGCATCTCGATGAATGAAGTGGCGAAACGTTTCGGCATTCATCCGGCGAGCGTAAAATCCATCATCCACAAGTTCGGGGAACACTATAGGTACGTTCGATGATTTGCCAGGAAGAGGTAGAAAAAAAACCAGGACCATCTGACCCAAATCTGGACCGTAAGGTAATCAACCGGAATCGATCGATGTCCATACGGGATTTGGCGAAAAAAGCTGGGACATCGATCGGAATGGTACAGCGGATCAAGAAGCGGAACAACATGAAGACATACAAGAAGCAGAAAGTGTCCAAACAAACGGCTGATGCGTGCATTCTCATGGTCGATGAAACTTATGTAAAAGAGGATTCCAGTACTCTTCTGGGACCACAATTCTACACTGCAGCTATTGGGGAGGATGTGAGTGTCCACGAGAAGTCGATTGAGGTGGAAAAATTTGGCCAGAAAGTTCTTGTGTGGCAATCAATCTGCTCCTGCGGATTGAAGTCGGCGAGTTTCTTTACAAAAGGAACAATAAATGCCGATATCTACCAAAAAGAGTGTTCGGCGCTGCCGTAAACCCAAGGTAGATTCATACATACATAGATACATACATATCTACCAAAAGGAGTGTTTGCAGAAAAGGTTGCTGCCACTATATAAGAAACATACGACTCCACCATTGTTCTGGCCGGATTTGGCGTCAGCCCACTACGCTCAATCCACGCATAGATGGTTAGAGGATTTCGATGTAGATTTCGTTGAGAAAGATATTAACCCACGAAGCTGCCTCCAGCTTCGCCCCATGAACGCCCCATAGAAGTGGGATAATTCAGCTGTACAAAACCTAATGAAACGCGTCAAGTCGAAAGTCCGAGAATATTACCAATAATTACCTTTTTACTTGTATTTCTGTATAAACTGTAAAAATAAGCTTTTTAAAACACTTCCGAACTGTTTCTTTGTTTAAATCATCAATAAAATCAATACAATGAAAAAAATGTGTATATAACTTATATTCGATATACTCCAAGCTGAGCTAAGCTAAAATTTGAAGAAAAAAAATTAGATTAAAAACAAACTTCATAAAAGTCATACACGCAAAGAAAATTTTACCAATAAGTGGGAAAAATTAAGGGCAAGTTCACTGGTGTTGGGAAAAAGTGGTAGAGATTTTGACATTTTGAAAATTTTACCATGCAAAAATGTTTACAAGATCTTGGGGCGTTGTATTTTTCTACAACACTGTTTCTATTTCAGCCGTATGTGAAAGAAATATTGCTATTTTTGCATCACAGCATGCGAAAATACAACACGTGTTGTAAAAAAACTAGAAAGCCACAGATCTTGAAAATGTTTTTACATGACAAAATTTTCAAAATGTGCCGTAAGGGTCAAAATTTCTACCACTTTTTCCCAACACCAGTGAATTTGCTCTAATGTAATAAGTTATATTTGAGGGACTTGACGATGAAACCTGAATAAACTATTCCATCGCTGAAACCTGCGTTTTCAACATTATTTAACGATAACTGAAAACTAGTGAATTAGGCTTAATTTCAAGTGTAGAGAAATAATATTCTCAATAAAAATAGATAAAAACAGGTGTTCAGTCCGACAAGCGGACTGAGAAGAGAGCGGGAGGAGAAGAACGCGAGATGAGCGCCAGCCAATCAGCGAGCAGCAGCCGACGCGACGAAGGTATAAAAACGCGCGCTCCCGCGCGTTGTATAATCAGTCTATTTTTAAACATCATCGCGGCAGCATCGGTCCAGTGGAGTGGTCGACACAGGAGGAGGCGAACCAGCCAGGAATGGTCTAATCCTAGACCACCGGAAGCAGAGGCAAAAGTTGCGTGCCAGTAACAGTGCGAAGCAAGTGTAGATAGTAAACCGAGAGAATAAAATCCAGAATGTTCCAGTACTAAAAAGTGTATTGTTCCTCTGTGCTTCCTCCTCGCTTGCTTCCGATCCAATCGGCTCTTATCAGACCCCCACCTTAGAAGAGTTTAGTTTGGGATCACTGCAAGCTAGTGATCAACCGGCCTTGGCTTCCAGGCAGCCAGTCCGAGGACCTGCCTCCACTGGTGAGACAACCACCAGGGGTTGTCTAGAAGAGGCTCGCTCCCGCAGGGGGAGTGAGTCCCATCAGTGGTTGTTTTGCCAAGCGCCGCCCTACAGTCCAATGGCTTTTCATGGCCACAACATGAAATGGTCCTTCGAACCGGATGAGGAATCCGGTACCTTCCGACGGAATACCTCCGTCTTTGAGAGAGCGGATCAGGAAGCAACGTGATGTGAGTGAGGCATGGAGGAAGCAAAACGCGAACAAGAGAGGATGAAATCGAATTCAGCGAGTGAATACCAGAGGCTTGAAGCGCTTATCTATATCCGTGGATTGGCGCAGCGCAACATCCAGCGAGTAAATATTATTCTGAAACGAGCCAACCAGGAGAAAATTGGTCTGCAGCTCAATTGAGAGTGTATCAACGAACTGTCGAGTGCTCTAAGGCTGAGTACTCCAAGCACCACCAAAATATCATCGCATTGTCGTCACCAGCCGACCGAGAGCCGCAAGACGACATTTACTTTGAGTTCGTGGCGCTATACGAAGAGGTGTCCGTGGCAATCGAGAGTCGGCTTGAATGGGTTCGAGCAATGCCAACTCAACAGCCACAGCCTGACAGTTTCCAGCGACAATTGGTCCCCCCAGAAGAGGCGAGTTTTCCACCGCAGGATCGCAACAAGGTCGAGCGATCCAAGCAAGCGGGTCCAACAGAAGCGAAATCCATACCAAGTTTAGCAGCCCGGGTTCACATTTTATCAAGTGAACCATTTACAAGCAGTGTGTCGCCGAACATTGCTGATTCGAACGTTTCAGATAGTTCGTCGAAGGTTCGAGAAAGTTCAACGACAACCACCAACCGGGACTTCATGCCAGGCTCAGCAGCCCGGGTTCACATTCCAGCAAGTGAGCCATTGGCAAGCAGTGTAATGCCGAACACTGCTGATTCCAAGGTTCCAGAAAGTACGTCGAAGGTTCCAGAAAGTTCGACGACAGCCACCAACCGGGACTACTTCTCACTTTCCGGTGGGGAGTATGTTCAGTCCGACAAGCGGACTGAGAAGGGATCGGGAGGAGAAGAACGCGAGATGAGCGCCAGCCAATCAGCGAGCAGCAGCCGACGCGACGAAGGTATAAAAACGCGCGCTCCCGCGCGTTGTATAATCAGTCTATTTTTAACCACCATCGCGGCAGCATCGGTCCAGTGGAGTGGTCGACACAGGAGGAGGCGAACCATCCAGGAATGGTCTAATCCTAGACCACCGGAAGCAGAGGCAAAAGTTGCGTGCCAGTAACAGTGCGAAGCAAGTGTAAATAGTAAACCGAGAGAATAAAATCCAGAATGTTCCAGTACTAAAAAGTGTATTGTTCCTCTGTGCTTCCTCCTCGCTTGCTTCCGATCCAATCGGCTCTTATCAGAGCCCCACCTTAGAAGAGTTTAGTTTGGGATCACTGTAAGCTAGTGATCAACCGGCCTTGGCCTCCAGGCAGCCAGTCCGAGGACCTGCCTCCACTGGTGAGACAACCACCAGGGGTTGTCTAGAAGAGGCTCGCTCCCGCAGGGGGAGTGAGTCCCATCGGTGGTTGTTTTGCCAAGCGCCGCCCTACAGTCCAATGGCTTTTCATGGCCACAACAACAGGTAAATTTATTTAAAATAGAATCGCCAAAAAGCGAGATGAGAAGACTGCTTGGTGAGAGTAAAACATTTAAACGAGTTGACAGAACAGCTTGAAATAAATTGAAAACACCAATAAGCGAGTTGAGAGGACAGCTTGGTGATCAATCGAATTTAGAAAACCGCTTGAAATAAATTGAAAACACCAATAAGCGAGTTGTGGATACAGCTTGGTGATTAAGCAGGTTCAAAGGACAGCTTGAAATAAATTGGAAACACCAATAAGCGAGTTGAGAGGACAGCTCGGTGATCAAGTGGAACGAGAGGACAGTTTGAAATAAATTGAAATTACCAAAAAGTGAGTTGAGAGGACAGCTCGGTGATCAAGTGGATTGAGAGGACAGCTTGAAATAAATTTAAAAAAAAAATACCAATAAGCGTGTTGAGAGAACAGCTTGTTGTTCTCACGGGTTGAGTGGACAGCTTGAAATAAATTGAATACACCAATAAATGAGTTGAGAGGACAGCTTGGTGATTAAGCGGATTGAGAGTACAGCTTGAAATGAATTATATACATTAACAGCTTGGTGATCAAGCGGGTTGAAAGAACAGCTTCAAAATACATGGAAAAACAGCTATGAGCGAGATGAGAGGACAGCTTGGTGATCAAGCGGGTTGAGAGGACAGCTTGATAAAAATTGAAAACACCAATAGGCAAGTCGAGAGGACAGCTTGGTGATCAAGCGGACTGAGAGGACAGCTTGAAATGAATTGAAAACACCAATAAGCGAATTGAGAGGACAGCTGGAAATGAATTAAAAACACCAATCACCAAATTGAGAGCACAGCTTGGTGTTCAAGCTGATTGAGAGGACAGCTTGAAATAAACTGAAAACACCAATAAGCAAGTTGAGAGGACAGATTGGCAGTCAAGCGGATTGAGAGGACAGCTTGAAATAAATTGAAAAAAACCAATAATTGAATTGAGCTTGGTGATCAAGCGGGTTAAGAGGACCATTTGAAATAAATTTTATGCAACCCTGACTTCTGCAGGGCTTGGAAGCCCTAAAGCACTGCTTGAAGAACCAATATACGGCTTATTTCGCTTTTTCATTCCACAGTGCCTATAGGCATTTCAAAATACAATTTAGGGCTAACAAGCACTGAAGTGCTGTTGTTCGTCCCTAATGCTGCTTATAACGGGGCTAAATGGCTCTTGACTGCTTATTGCTGCCAAAATTGGATAAATGTGAGAATGATTTTTTTACTATCGATATACATGACTACAGTAAATTAGTCAATTTTTGCCACAATTCTCAGACATCACCACACAGTGCGTCTTTTGAAACATAAAATCCACAAATGGCCATGAACACAACGAATTAACAACCCTCGGCTACGCTCCATCTGAATCACGGCGAACACATTTGGTAATGCAACAAGTGTCGTATGTTTTCCAATCCACGACGGAGGACGGTTCTATGTACCTACTCTAATTACGTCACACTGCAAGGTTATTTCCGCCGCGCCGTCTTGCCTCAGCCATCGATTATCGCCGTCATTTGATTAACACCGATGGTCGTCCCTTGTCTTCTACGTTCGAACAACAATAACAACAACGCAGCAACCCAATGACAGACTGAAAGTGATAAACACATTTCGTTTGAATACTATCTGCCGACCTATTGTAGCTGGTGCTTGCCTACTACGATTTGGTTCAATGCACATGAAGAAAACTAAACGCAAACCACACGTGGAATTGAAAAGCGAGGGATACCTACAGACAGACAGACAGACACCGCACCGCACTGTCACTCGAGCGTAGGAAAGTTGTCAACACTTTTCCACACTCTGTGACGGTTAGTGGAAAAGTTTAAGCCAAATTAGTGCAAAAGTTTGGTTGCGTAGAAAACCGAATCATGCGGTCGCCACGCACCAGGGAGCCAGCCGGTTCTGGTCTAATCCTTTCCGAGAGGTTTTTTTGGGAGGACGACCTCGATTTGCGAGAGATCTGTTGATTTATGTAATTTTAAAGGATAAAAACTCGTCTTCGGTTCTAGAACACTTTAATAAAGCCTCGACTTATTTTAACGATGGATTTTAGATTGCTTCAACCGTTACTGTTACTTTTAAAGCGGGAATCATTATATGCACTGTTACACAATGATAGTTATCATCCTCATATGTTAGTACCATGTGAAAATTTTACGTACAGCGCTTCTCTCATAGGTTAACGATACAAGTTTTTCGACACCAAGGACGACGACGGCGATGAATATCGGTTATGACAAAAGAGCGCTTTATGAGCTCTGCCTCTTATCGGTGTAGTAATTATGCGCTGATGGCCACCTCCACCCGTCAGAGCTTCTCCAATAATAATAAAAGTTGATAGGAGGGCAGCGACGACCCTCAGGCAGTTACCAACTCCGTGTCACCCCATGCCAACAGACAAGATTGATTTAGTGAGCCCTACAGTTAAGCCAGCAGCAGCGTAGGGCACTAACATTAACAAACTACCTTCTAACTTTGGTACTTGTGGTGAATCGACCAATGAGATACATAGGGGAAGGTGAACTTAGCAGCTATCGTCGAACTTAAAGTTTAAGATCGTACAGAAAATCAGCTGGTACCTTTAAAACGTTGAAGTGAAATAAACTTCTCGCTATCCGACCCTCTTTTGTCCACCTTCTTCCCAACATTGATCCGTGGAAAAGCGGACCTTATCAGTCAGCAGTGATGGTGGTAAGATCAATTTTCTCCCGACTGTTGTTGTTGCTCCGTAATCAGCCACCACAGCCAGCCATTACAGCCAGAATTGGATGCGATAAATGATGAACTTCCAGAGTACGCGCTCGCTGCTCTCGATGGTATGATAGTAGGTAATGGATACATGCTTGAATTTATGACACTTCTCGCCGGTAGAAAATAATAAATTAAGACAAACTTTTTGTGGTGGGAGAGAAGTGTCATTTTGAATTCAAAGAATTTATAGATACCTCCTTTTTATCTTCTTTGAATCAAAATGAAATCCTTAATTACATTTGATGACTTACTGGGTAATGTTTTCTAAAAAAAAATGCAACACTTTGTTTAGTGAAAACCTATTGAATGAATGGATGGAAATTAATAAAAATTTTCAGTGAAGCATTTGACATTCTGACAAGCGGTCTTGTCAGATTTTTTTTTTTTTTTGGGATAAAGTCTGTTTCACATGAAATCTGGTCGCATCTTTTCATTTACTGCAGCGCCCCTAGTTGTCACATCGCAAATCTATTGACAGTGTTTTGATCCGGATAGTTTGTTTACTTAGTGGTGAAAATTTCATCAAGATTGAAGCAGTCAGTCAAAAGTTATTGACGATGGAACGCGAAAGGCGAGAGAAAATTCTGCACACTCACGTAGAGAAACCGACGTGGTCAGGGGTAAAGATCGTGAAATTCCTGAAACATCCAAAATCGACTGTAAATTCGGTGCTGCAACGATACCGGGAGATCCTTACGGTGGTTCGAGCGAAACAAACCAGGCGTAAAAGTGGAACATATGACCGGAAGCTGCGAGCAAAGGTAATTCGATCAGTTCACAATAATCCTGGAATCTCCTTGCGTGATTTGGTGAAAAATTTCAAGACGAACCACAGTACAGCTCGACGAATTTGTTTGCGAGAAGGCTTGCGGTCGTATCATGCAAGCAAACACCCCAACAGGACGCTGAAACAAAACCTGGTTGCCAAAACCAGGGCAAGAAGTTGTACGAAAATGTGTTGACCAATTACAACGGATGTATTTTGATGGACGACGAAACTTACGTCAAAATGGATTTTGGACAAATACCCGGTAACAAATTTTACCTTGCGAAGCGTAAAGGGAATGTTGCGGGTAGATTAAAGTTTGTTTTCGCAGATTAATTTGCTCGTATGTTGATGATTTGGCAAGGGATCTGTAGTTGTGGGGAGAAGACTAAGATTTTCATCACTGGGGAAACAATGAATGGAAATGTTTTAAAAGAAGAATGTCTCCAGAAGAGGGTTTTGCCATTCATTCGGTCCCACAAAGGTCCGGTGAAGTTCTGGCCGGACCTGGCAAGCTGCCACTACAGCCGGGATGTCGTTAAGTGGTTAAGGAGAAAAGATCGATTTTGTTGAAAAAAGTATCAATCCACCAAACTGCCCGGATTTTCGTCCCATCGAGAAATACTGGGCAATAGTTAAGGGCAAACTGAAGAAATGTGGCAGAACCATGAAAAAACCGCTCAAATCGAAAAGTGGTGGAACAAGATGGCGAATGAGGTTACCAGCAATACTGTGCAGAAAATGATGGGTGGTAACACAAAAAAAGTTCAAAAATTCATCCGAAAAGCTGACGAATGATTTGT
This sequence comes from Uranotaenia lowii, assembly GCF_029784155.1. Lineage (NCBI taxonomy): Eukaryota > Metazoa > Arthropoda > Insecta > Diptera > Culicidae > Uranotaenia > Uranotaenia lowii. The sequence goes on from NC_073691.1 coordinate 92,418,634, forward strand.
ATGTATTTTTTTCCTTAAAGTGCAATAAAAACCCTACAAAATGACATTTTTACTTTTGTTGTACGTTATTTCTTTGCTGAAAAATTATCTATTTTATCCGACCAGATTCTATGTGAAACAGACTTTAGCCTCCAATACAGCAACCCATTGACAAAAGTTTTTGGGCTGGATCGAGAAAAATCCAGAAAAGTTCCAGTGGGAGACCCAAAGACAGCTGTAAATCAATTATTCCTATAATGGTAAATTTTTCAAGTAGTCCTAGATGATCAAACTGTGAACTCTTATCCATGAAGTTAAGAAATATGAGAGGATCTATCAAGCGCAATTCAAAAATGTCTAAATGGGAAGAGAAAAAAAGATCAATTTTCTGACTGGTTTGTTAATTTGACTAATAAACAGGCCTGACTTAACTTCTACGAGATAAAAAAGCTGCCCATCGGTTAAATAAACAAAATAAGGTGGTCAAATCATGCGCAAAATATTTGGACCGCTAGTGGGGAGGGATTTTCATAAATTTTGAAATGGACAGCAAAACGGCACCTGGCAGGTGTCCAGCCAAAAACTTTTCGTTGACAAGTCTCACCTGCATGTTGCGGTGATAATCAACGAAAAAAAATCGAGATATTTGATGTCTAGTAGTTGAGGAGGCTGATGATCTGTTGAAGCTGCAATTCAGTCGGTGTTTCATAACAATTGACTCGATATATGGCTAAATATACTAAGAACACTGCCTTCAAATGCGCCGTTTTCCCTGCATAGCACTAAAATACCTATAAGGCCCACAAAGTTTGTACTCTGTTTCGGCTGGATCTGGAATCGTGCCATTAGGAGCAAAAACTGTGGTGGAGTGATAAAAAGTCAAAAATCCTATATTTGTTATAACTTGTACCAAAATCAAAATTATGAGTTATTTCTGAAGGAAGGTCGAAAGATCTTCTAAGACTAATTCTTGGGACAATTGTTATTGATTAAATATCCGTCATATCATGCTCAGCCAGCACTGATCAAGATGCATAAAGCACTCTTCTTGTTTGTTTGTAATGTTTGTTATTTTGTGTAATATTTGCTTTTTTTGTCATTCTCTATCATTTTTATTTTTTTTTTCTTTTCTAGTCTTTTGTTCAATGTTTTTGTTTTAAACCTTTATCCGCTCTTGAGTGTCATGACACTATTAGAAGTTTGAAGGCCTGCAAATTTTTTCGGGTGCAATCAAATAATACAATTTCTTCTGGGAACCTCAATGAATTCTTGACACCTTTAGCTTTAATTGTGCATCATTACTTACTAAAAGCCCAGACAAAAAAAACTTCCTGATCAGACCTTGAGTGTCTATTTGACACTTCTTGCCTTAAATCGCTATATCTCTTTTGTTTCTCAATCGATTTTTTCCAAAATTTATAGCGTTGGAAACTTCTCAATGCAACTCAAATGCAACTCAAACCCCAAAAAATTGGAATGAAATTGCCTTTCCGGTTAACATAAATTTATTCTGGAAATCTTGTGTTGAAATACTCAAGGATGCAAAGTAGGATTTGAGTGTAAGAGAATCTGAGAAATTGCAAATTGACTAAAAGTTCAAAAAACAGCTACCTTCGAAAATTCGTCAAAAGTTGTGTGTTTCGTATTTTAAAAATCTTAAGATACGAAAATGTGCCAAACTACGCCAACCTTCCAATTCTCTTTTGAAAATTCATCTGGTGTGACTTATACAATTTTGACGGTTCATTGATTGAAAAGTATGGTTTTTACACCACTTTTTTTTACATTTTTTGTTATCATGATCTTGAGAAAATTCGAAAAAATATACCCTTGTACGCAACATATAGCTTCTAACTTCAGCATTGTTGGACACTAAGTGAATTTTTTTTTTTGATAATTCTGTTGCTGATCTACAATGTTTTTTCCAAAGCATGTTTTTTCGGATTTTTTTTAGATTTTCAATAATGGAAAACTTAAGCGTTGTTGCTGAATATTGTCTGAAAAACATTTTTGAATTGCGTTAAGAAGTTTCCAACGCTATACATTTTGTAAAAATTGATTGAGAAACAAGAGAGATGTAGTGGTTTGTTTTGTCTTTGTATTCTATCAACACTTAAGAGCGTAAAACGTATTTATAGCAGTGTTTATAGTGTTTGTCCAAATTATTTTAGTCCGAAAACAATAAGAAGGTAATGTCGTTTCAAAAATTTTCGGTTCGGCAACGATCGGAGTCTGTATTTCGCTTCCGTAGCAACCGGTATATTAAACTGATAATACCGATATTGAACTTTTCCACGAATACACAACAAAATGGAAGACTATACCGTGTTTAGTTTAAACTCCTTTTTAAACTGAAACAATCGTTTCAGAAGTTTCTGTTCATTGAATCCGCCCCGAATGCTAAAATATATGGTTACAACTGAAGTTAAGAGCTGTACAATAAACTGATTTTTTCCCTTTCACAAACAATGTTCATAAATTGATAGTAAACTGCGACAAATAGAGCAACTTTTAGTTCCAAATTCGCGTGTTTAAGAAAGTATGATGTGTTTATTGAATTTCTTAGAAGACCCAGAATTAATAAGAGTTGGTAGGCTGTGGCCGAAGATGTTTTTTTTTTCGACTGGAAAATTTTCAAGACTCTCGAATCAGAATATCTAAAGTTTAATGTATACTTAATATTTATGAAATGTGAGAAGAATAAAATTTCAAGTTCGAATTACTATCAAGAAATTTTCGGACAACCGGAATTTGATCCAGAAGCTGTTAAACTTCTTGATTGCTGTCGGCCGTTCAGACTAAGCAAGGAAGAAACGTACCGAGTTAACCGTTTATTGTCCTTTGGTCTCTGGGAAACATTATAACTAAGTGTCTTGATTTTTTTCACATAGGTATATTTAATTTGTTGGAAATTTAGTTTCAACATAACAATGTAATCAATAGGAAAAATATTCAAAAATTAAAATGTGCATAAAAGTTATGTAATGTTGATAAAATTAAGATTTTATCATCTTGAGTTTTGAAATTTTTTAATAACTTTATAATGAAAAAAGGTTTGATTGTTAAAAGTGTTGGTAATTTAACCTGGTCAATTCCCGGTAGAAAGAATGCTTCCTTTTAGCTGCGTTTTGATTTCAATATTGAACATTATTCCTCTATTTTGTTTATTGATTTGGGGAATTGAAATTTTAAATGTATTTTTTTAATCAGAGAACAATAAAGCTTGACAGGGAACATTGATTTTAAAAAAGAGTTCTATTCACAACACCAACCATATTTTGTCAAATGATTTAGAGAAACATGGAGATTTTTGTGATGACTGTTAACAAACATGTCATATAATTGGCTTGCCAATGCGCAATTTCAACTTAATCAGTATTTGATATGTGCTTTCAATATTTACAACAAATCTTGGAGTTCCTTTTTTTTATTATCTCTTTCATTGAAAATTGGATTTCGTGCAATGTTTTGCAGTCGCAGTTATCCGTACAAAGGTTGACTGAAAAGCGGTTAGCGTGTAGAACTCCGACAGTTTCTACACTGATTTGACAGGTCGCACGAATGTACAAGTTCGCACAAATGCCGCAGTCATGAGTGCGCAGTCCAATTTAGTGCACTGCGATTAATATAACAGTTTCTTAATCAAGAAATCGAATTCGCCAACCTGTACTTTGCCGGTATAAGCTTTCAGTGATGAATTGAATATGTGAAGTTATTATTGTGAACCTCAAAAATTAACTTTTTTGGCCTTTACCTTTGACATTTGAAAGAATTTGAATAGAAATAATGATTTTTTTCTCAGAATTTGATCACTGCAACTCTTGAAACAAAATAAAATATTTTCTTCTTTTCATTGAATAAATTCTCCTAAGTTCAAGTGGAAATTTTTCTTCTTTTTAAAAACTCACATTTTGAATCGTAATTAAAGATTTTTTCCCAATTCAAGATATTTTTGAGGAATTTTTCTATCAACCAACGTGAAAATGAAAAAAATAATGTAAATTAAGATGGTTAATAATTAATTTTTACTATCATGTTGCTGATTAATTTTCAATCATGGTTAATTTCTGATCTGATCATAAAATTTAGTTTTAAAATGCGTAATTTCTTTCTTTTTAAATCTGGTGGGTACTCTATTTTAAATTTTGATGTCCGAATCTTTAAATTCTGATATTATTCGAATTTTTTTAATTTGTATTAGTTTTCTGGTGTTTCGGAAATATTGATTTAAAATTTTCAAACAAGACTGCTTAAAACTTATTTTCAAGCAAATTTCTAGTTCAGAATAACCAACATCAATTTAAATAATTTTTGAATGACTTTCCGGAAATAGCATTGATTGAAACTTCGATTCTGATGTATTTTTAACCGAATCAGTAAAATTTGTCATTTTTTGATTTGCTCATGAATAGAGAAATGGTTTTAGAAACTATTTTTGTGCATTTTTTGATATTGTTATTATTTTAGCATAGTTCGAATTTCGAAACCCTCAAAATCACCCTTCCCCCCTCCCCTCAAGTATGATCTAACACTTAGATTTTTTTTTTATTTTTAAAATGCGATCTCATGACCGTTGGATTAGAAAGACTTGAGAGCTATTCAATACGCCACGGGCTGCGGCAACACTTATTATTTCAAAAACCTAACATGAAATTTTAAAATTGAATTTAGTTTAGTGTACAAATCATCAACAATATAAAATTGCAAAACAAGTGAATATTTACAGAAAACATAAAAACCAACATAAAATTATCGTGCAAATCAAAATTTGAGGGATCACAATCACAACTAGCACAATATAGTAAAGTATATGGTTAAAGGTTATGATTAAAAAAATGCAAAATTCGCAGTACAATCAAAAGAATATGTGTTTTTTTTTTTAATTTTCAGAGAAAAAATTTCGTAAAGCCCGGGTATCGAGGGAAAAAGTCCGGATTTGTCCACAATTTTAACCAAATCTAAATCAAAAACTCAAATAAGGTTAACATATTTTATAATTTTAGCGTCAACTTATAGAATTTTTGAGCTTGTTTCATTAAATTAAACTTCCGAACATTTTTTTCATAATGTTAAATTGAATTTCAATGGCCGCTGTTGTGCCAAAATAAAAAAAAAACTACTCCTTATGTATTGATCTTTCACTATTTATTTTCTATGAGAAATACCTGGTTTTTGGCCGGATTTGCCCGTATATTGCCCGAAGTTTATGTTAAAAATTTTGAAATCCAATTTTTTGCCAGCTTTTTCTTCAAAATTGCCCGTTTTGTCAGGCCCGGATGTGAAAAAAAATGGATAACTTATCTTACACATTAAGGCATTAAGGTTTGTCAAATCCCGCATGTATTGATTTTACGTAAGATTTCAGGAAACCCTCCCTACCCCGCTTGTAAAAAATAGTAAGCAAATGTTAAACCTCACGTAATCAGTGAACGACCCCTTATAACCAGATGTAAAGTAGAGTGAGATTGTGAGTGCTTTACACAGTTTAGGTAAAATATTGAAACTCTAAAGATTATATTTTAGTGACTCAGTCATTTCAATTCAATCGTTTAGTAACTCTACAGCCAAAAATCACCATTTGTGCGTGTCATTTGGCGAAAACTTGCCTTTACAGATTTCCGTCACACAAAACAGTGCATATGAACGGAATGGACCGCAGCGTGGAAAGATTTATTACATCACAAATTGAAGCCCCATAAAGGGGGCGATCCCTGAGGAGTCGCTGTGTGTCCGTGTCGTGTGTGTGGAGCGCGACGAAAAGCCTTGATGAATAAAACATCACCTTTCCTCCAGGCTACTGGGCCGCTAGGTAGGCCAAAAGTGAAGCCTTTTGGGAGCCTTTTGCATTATTCATCTCTGGGTGTGTGCATCGAAAGGTGCGAATCATCTCAATCTCCTTTTCGCGCATTCTGGCCACCCATTGTCTGTCTTTCTGCTCCCTATTGGATTCCTCATTTATTGCTGGCGGTGGATTTGTAGCGGTATCCAACTGCTTTCCGAGAATTGCGAACCGATCAGCAAAAGGTAGCAGAAGTTTCATACATTAGTCCAACCCATCACAATCCGTAACTTCTAGCTGTAAATAATAACAGTTTAAATGTATTCACCAATTTTGAAGACAGCTTAAGGAATATTGCACTGCAATTTTGTAAAAAAATAGCAGGAGAATGTTTCAGCAGAGTATCGGCTTCATTCATAGGCCTCCAACAAGTAAAAAAAGAAATGAAAAACTGCTTTCGATTATTGAAAAACATTACTTTCAATTGGAAATGGAAAAGGTTGGAAACTGGCCATCCAAAAAAAGAAAAACCTCCGTCTATCTCCTGAGATTATGACAAAAACGACACAATTCTCAAAAAGGGAACATTCAATTCGAAAGCTTATTACCAAAAAAAACGGAACGGTTTTCACAGCAAAGTCCCATCCCGAAACCGGTGAAGCGTAACATTTCGGAACGATGTGAAGCACTTTATGAATATGGCCATCAATTCTGCGTCATAGTTGACCATAAAATGGAAGGCAAACCCTCGCCTCGTGGTGGAAAAAGGATACACGCATGGATGAGAACGGTTAGCATAAAATCGAGTCACATTGTGCCGCCGTCGGATTCGCCGTTTTTCAATTGTCCTCCTAGGCTAGGTGGTGGAAGAATCTGCAGATGCCGTATTTGGACGAAGCCGGCACTGCGCTGTGGCGTGGGATTCATGGGATGAAGCAAATAAATGCTCCCGGTCCCGGCTGGGTCCCATCGACAATAAAACAAAAACTACATCTTCCGGAATTAACTTGCAACCACACTGCGAGCGCACCAACCAGCTACTTTGATACTTCCATCGTCGCTATGGTTTTTTTCGTGTTGTTTATGTTATTTCTATCGTTGTTGGAGGAAAGAAAACAATGCACAGTCAGTAGTAGTAGAGGAAGTAGGTACCCGCAATTTATAATTGTGATGAATTGTTGTTTCGTTCGTTCGCTTGGAGCAAAGATTGCTGTGATGAACACTGGGCTAAACCGCGGGATCATTATCACGATGAAATTTATCTGTGTCTTTGCTCTGGGTAATGTCAATGCATTTTCTTTTTTACTTTTCCTACAACTTCAAGTTCTATGATACAGCTGATTGAAAGCTTTACTAGTTATAAACTCAAAGACAGAAAGAAATCTAACCCAGAACATTTATCTAAAGTCTAATGTAAAATGAAGACCACATTTCAAGACCCTTGGCATCGAATTTGCAACGAGCCGTGCAATATTTTCTTTCAATCTCGAAACCTTATTTATATAGAAACCGGCCATGATGGCCTCATATACTATTTTTTCTTGGCTTCCTGTCGGATTTCCGTCCGAAAGCCCCTTTGGCCCCGAAATGAACTGAAGGAACCCGGACCCCCGAAAAAAAGGAAACTAATTTGATACGCTCCGGATGATAAAGAGAAATTTATTTCAGAACTCTCTTACCCATTTGATATGATCTTCGAGTCCAACTTGACTCACATCCACATCCTCGGTAAACATTTCCGTCCGACGACGGGGTTCAAAAGTGGGTCGAGTTTTCTTCTCGTCTTCCCTCTACCTACGGTCTATCATCGGTTGTTGTTCTTCCCAAATTTAGAAGACACTATTCTCCAGAATCCAACACAGAGCCAGTCTCTCAACTCAACCGCCTGTATGTAAATCTTTCCGTTGATGACATTGTGAATGAAAATTGGGTGTCATTTGTAACGGCCTGGAATAGAAAGATTCCTTTTTCCCGATAACGTGAAAATATCGTGTTGTGAGTGTTATGAGTTTGGCTATCTCGTGCAAAATTTCAGGTTTCGGAAAAATAAACCAAATCAACAAAATTCACGCACTAGTGAAAACTTGCTTAAGACATTCTCGAAAAAGTGTTCACACCGTGCACACTTAGAGCAAGTTCACTGGTGTTGTAAAAAAGTGGTAGAAATTTTGACATTTTGAAAATTTTACCATACAAAAATGTTTTCAAGATCTTTGGGCGTTGCATTTTTTTTACAGCACTCTTTCTATTTCAGCCGTATGCGATAGAAGTATTGCTTTTTTTTTGTTTCGATTATAGTCGTTTTACCATCTTTATGGCATTCGCGACTTTATTAACGTAACAGTTGGCGGATCGTTATTGAAAAACTTATCCGGTACAACTGTGTTCGATGTTTACTCTTGGGCTCGAACTCGCGGACATCTGCTCAGAAGACAACAGACTTGCCAACTGAGCTATATCACAAGCCCAGAAATATTGCTATTTTTGCATCACAGCATGCTAAACTTCAACACGTGTTGTTAAAAAACTTGAAAGCCACAGATCTTGAAAATTTTTTTGCATGGCAAAAATTTCGAAATGTGCTTAAAGTGACGAAATTTCTACCACTTTTTCCCAACACCAGTGAACTTGCTCTTAAGGTTTCATGCAATTTTAAGTCTTTTTTATCAACATTTTAATGTTCAGCGGAAGCTGCCATCTTGGATTTCAAGATGGCGTCAGATAACGAAATTCGACTTCTACTCGTTAATCTCTTTCAAATAATACCCATATTGTAAGGGTTTTATGCGGTTTTCAGTCATTGAAAATTAAAAAGGAAGCCGCTATCTTGGATTAATGATGGCGTCAAGCAACAAAATTTTTTTTCTACTATTTGTGCCCTTACACTCAGTACTAACTAAATAATGCACTAACAAAAGTCACCATCTTGGATTTATGAGATGTCTTGGATTTATGTGTCGGATGGCGAAATTCGATTTCTTCTTGTTGAGTTCATTAACCCAATACGAAGAATGTGGGAGTCTCATGCAATTTTCAGTGATAAAAATTATTTTAATGTTCAGTGGAAGCCACCATCTTGGTTTTCAAGATTGGGTTTGATAGCGAAATTCGACTTCTACTCGTTTAGCCGTTTTATTTTAAGTAATTAACAGCATTTAAAAAATCAGTGGAAGCCGCCATCTTGGATTTCAAGATGGCGCCTGATATCGAAATTTGACTTCTTCTAGTTTAGTCCTTTAGCCAATACCCATATTGTGGGGGTTTTATGCGGTTTTTAGTCACTTTCAGTATTTTAAAGTTCAGCGAAAGCCGTCATCTTGGATTTCATTATGGATTCGGATAGCAAAATTCGACTTCATCTCATGGTTTATTCCACGGGTCATTGACATCCATGGATTGGTTTATTCAAAAAGTCTGTCCACATTTACTGTACTTATGATTAACAACTTAGAAACACTTATCCTAAGCGTGTAATTTGTTGGCTTGCGAGAGAAACGTCAAATTTTAGCTTTTTATGTGGCTTTCATAGAAGTATTACAAAATTGAATTGACTAACGCCATGTTGGTTGCAAAATCGAATGGCACAAAATGGCGCCATATTGATGGATTCACCATGTCAAATATTTGAAAATATTTTTTCAATCAAATTCATCATGATTGACCATCAGATTTGACGAGGCGCAATAACTTTATAAAACCTTTGGTGATCAAAATTTGATTTTTAATGATTATATCGAGGTTTAAAAAATTGGTCATGATGACGTTTCTAAAGCCAATTAGCCTAATTTTAGCTTTATTAGAGCTCTGGTGATGTTATACAGTGAGCGAAATAAGAATAGCACCACTATGTTTTTTTATTGTTAAAATATGAATGATTGAAAATTACGAAAATTTTCTTCCACAGTTTTTTCTGAATCGCTTTACGGATAAATCAAGCATAAGTTTACTTTTTTTGGACGTAGCAATTGGCGTTGAGGACCAAAAATGTGAAAAAAGGGTGCGAAATAAGAATAGCACCACTTGAGTTTTTTCATCAGAAACAAGATTATTTTTGAAAATTTACTGTGTTAAAGTGAATAATAACGCTTCTACGAATTATTTGAATAGATAACTGCATTTTTAGGAGTTTTCCAGAATTTCAAAGGTTTTCAAAGGTATAAAAAGGGGGTTTTAAAAGATGCTCCTCTAGCGACAAGGAATTTGATATTTGAGCAATAAAACTTTATCAAACTGCTTGATTTCTTCATTCACATTCATGAGTATGATGCAAAATGATGAAACATAGATTTAAAGCTGAGTTTGAATCCAAAAAGCAGGTTGGAATTCAAAAATACTAATGTGTTTTAATAGTCAAACACTAATTCTCTAGGTTTAAGTCATAGATGGCAGCACTATCTTGCCCTTGAACCAAATTCATGTCCATTTTCGAATATCCGGGATTAATTAGGGAGTGCTGGATGATTTTGGTTAAGAAATAAAAACATGTACCGTGTGAACGCTTTGGAAATTCTAAGATCACTAAATCTAAAAAAAAATTGAATTGCATCAAGGTCACTAAAAGTGATTTTTGGAACGATTATCAGAAAAAAGTTATACTTTGCGATGGAGCTTGATGGACCAGACGGCTAGTAGTATTATTAGTATGATTTGCAATTGAATCGGAAGTTAAGATGGGCAGGAATTTTGACGGTTGTATATTCTTGTGTTGGTGATTCTTTTGCAAATCCGGAAAATCATTCTGCAGTGTAAACTTCCATAAAACTGTGATGAAAAAACACCTCAAAATGATGAATATGGGCCTAAATAAACCTGTAAATTCAATATTGAGACTTAATTTGGTTTTAACTTCAAGATAGTGCTGCCATCTATGACTTGAAACTGGAAAAAGTGTGGTTTACTGAACAAAATCCAAGTTTTTGATTTCCAACCTACTTTTTTCTGATTCAAAATTAATCCCAAATGTTTGTTTCATCATTTCACGTCATTTTAATGAAGGAAGTAAGTAGTTTGATAAAGAATTACACTTCAAATATCAAATTCCTTAACGCTAGAGAAGCATCTCTTAAAACCCCCTTTTAATACCTTTGAAAACCTTTGGAATTCTGAAAACTTCTTAAAATGCAGTTATCTTTTCAAATAATTCGTAGATGCATTATTATTCACTTTTACTCAGTAAATTTTCAAAAATAATATTTTTTTTTGTTGAAAAACTCAAGTGGTGCTATTCTTATTTCGCACCCTTTTTTCACATTTTTGGTCCTCAACGCCAATTGCTACGTCCAAAAAAAGTAAACTTATGGTTGATTTATCCGTTAAACAATTCAAAACAAACTGTGGAAGAAAATTTTCCTAATTTTCAATCATTCATACTTTAACAACCAAAACACATAGTGGTGCTATTCTTATTTCGCTCACTGTATGATGCAAAGTGCATAATCGTGTGCCTAGTCATAGGGCCAAGGACCAATCTTGAAAACTACGATATTCATTTACCATTTCTCTCCCGGAAGTAGGCCGAGGCAAAGATAACGTCACTTCAAGATAATGAAGAAGGCTTTGCCACGAACAATCATTGTTCTATATGGACCTTCAATGTAGGCGAAGCCATCTAAAGAGTTCCGGCAACCAGATTCATAAATCTAGCCATGGTAACCAATGTGTGTCTTGTTTATCCAATCAACATAAAATGTATATCTGTTGGAAGTTAGTACTGCAGAGCCATCTACAAACCATACTGAGCGTATCGAAAGGATTTTCGATAAGTTACAGTGTGGCCGAGGTCAACGCTAGTAAAATGCGTCTGCCTCGCGTTTCTTCCATAATCGGAGGTATATTTAGAAAAGCTCCGACAACTCCCCGGTTCATTGGGAATCCCGACGAAACTCCAGAACCAGATCCAGAAACGTGGTACCACTGCAGCGAGCTCCGGCATCGAGGTGTCCGGCAGCATCGACGGGTCCAGCAAGAGCTGGCATTGAGTCGAAATATTCTTTGATAATTACGAAATTTCCTTGTTTGCTTTTATTTTATTTCTTTACGTTTTGAGCTGAACTTTCTTTAAAATAAACTAATTTTCTGCCCCTAATAGTTTTATTTGTTATTTAATTGTGTGTGAAATTCCATTATGTATGCCAGTAACTTGTATGCCACTGTCCTCAAATTCATAAATTCAACTTCTCTTATTTATGAGCTTCTTTAAAAAACACGGTTTGGTTTGCGGTTCTGCATAAAATGCTAATTTACCGCTGAAACGTCTAATTATTCGGGGAAATTGTTATTACTCGAAATTATTTCTAAGCAAATTCATAGCTTAAAAATTGAAAATATCGCATGAGGACACATTCAATAGTTCTAATTAATCATTTAAAACGCAAATTTTGAGTTCGTTAACAGTAAAATATGAAATCTATAAATCATCTTTTCTCGTAACTATTTTCTTATTCGAGTTTTGGAATGATTCCAAGCTCTTTATTCAATACATTTCATACTGAAATCAATTGTTTCAACATTAACTTTAGTTCTTTAACACTAATTACTGAACTTTTGTATGAAAATGACGAAAAACGTAGATTTATTTTTTATTCCTATGGATTGTATGAAGAATCTCATAACAACTACGTCATCATGCCCGGCGTGGGGGTACGTTCACGCATGATTACGGTACCCTATAATTCAAATACTCTGGTAAGATGTGATTAAAACCTATGTATGAAGTAAGTATTAATTCAAGGTCATAATCTAAATTCATAGAATATGTTGGAGTACACATATTTCCGGTGAAAAAGTTGTGATTTAAATAAGCATGAAAAATCAGAGCTCGCAAATCATTAGGATGTAGTGATTCATTTTGAAATTTTTCTGCCTCCCTTACAGAAAACAAATAGCATTTTCGAAGAAATCAATTCTCGGTCCCGATGAATGAAATACTTTAAATTCTAGAACTGTCACCGCACGTCTCGTCCGGATCGAGAAGGCTGATGTCACATAACAAAAGCACCCTCTTATATCCCGAATTGCTTAAAGAAGATTATGAAGAAAAATTTATTACTGTGATTTCACCACCTAAACGTGGTAAATTAAAGCTGCTGCGAGAGCGTGGAAAATGTGACTTATGTAAACTGAGAGTGCAAAACCGTCCATCAAAGCCGCTCGTTATTCCTAATGGGTGGGCTGAGGAAGCTGAGTTGAAGCTGGTACAGAAGGGAAGAATGATTGGTTAATTGCCATGTTTTGATCGTAAACCGAAGGGATGGCATGGGATCGGCTTGGCTGCCCGGGAGTTGTCGGGGTGAACGTTGAACGGCCGCCCTGCACTACTGTTGTGGTACCTGGATGGATTACGACGGACGACGCAACGGTTGGCAAAAGATGACTCTCTAACGACTTTGCGAAACGGTCACAGTTTTCGCGTCGTATTGGACAAGACATGGCATCAATTTTATACTGAACGATTTCACGCTGTCGAGATCCATTGGGCTGCTACAATATTGATATTTTGTAGTGAAAATAGCTACAAACTCAAAACTTTTTATCAAACACCAATGATACACGTTGTAAGCCTGATTCCTAAGACTTTTTTCCAAATGTCAAACTTCCAGCATAAATTAGAACACCTAAATCTTATATGTAGAACAAAATCTTGAACCAGCTCATTATAATATATTGTGCATTACTGTTGAAACGAGCAATGTGTGGAATTTAGTATGACACGTTCGGCGAGAACACCCACACAGCTCACTGGGTTCAATTTTGTTTACGTCCCAGCCCACTGGCCAAGGATGATGGGTCGTTCGGTCGGTCGGCCGATCGGGTTGATGGTCGGATAAGACATACGAGGTGACGAAATTGGATATCAAGCAAGAGCACAAGAGAAATGGCCGCAACAACCTACAACGAGGTATGTTTTTGGAAATGAGAAATGGAAAACAGAAACCTACCTATATACCGACATTAGAAGACCTTAGCGACTTTGATGGATGAGTTTTAAGTCAGCTTCGAAGGATAGTTTGAAAAATATTGTTAATCTTTTAGGGAACCGAAACTATTTTCATTAGTCAAAAAATCTTTATCGAAATGCTCTGAGAAAGGGAGAAATCCGAACGGAGAATTCTAAATTCTACGTACTTTAGTCCGAAAAATCACTAAACCCAATTGTAATGATCGATATTGTGAATCATGATATGTTAATAATCCAACTACAATCATAAACTGGGATGCCAGTAGCCCTGATTTGTCTGTCAAACACAGACTTTTGACCAATCGTTAATATATTACACACAGATTTTTCAGTTTTCGCATAAGCTAGTTCAAATTATTAACTATCATTCACTTCATTTCTTCTTTCATTTGCCAACATAACCAAAACATGTAAGCATCTTGGAAAATGAAAAGACTTGCGCCCTTTATTTTTCTTTTCAACTCAATCTCTGTTACATAAAATATGCATTGCATAGATAACTACGGGCAGGCCAGCCATGTTGTAAATACCGCAAACGATTCTGGAACAAGGAGAAAATTGCCACACTAAACTTCTTATATTCTGTGTAAGGAAAATTATAGAATAAAAATGTTTAAATTGTGGAAAAGATTTAACCTCCCCAAATAAGTCTTCGATGTTAAGATTCCTTCAAAGGTTTAGCAGGGCAAGAGCTGGTGCTCGCTCAGCTGATACCTCTAGCACCTAAGTTTCTGGAGCCACTTTTCCATTTTCTTCATTTCACGATTGTGTTTACCACTCCGGGAACTTCCGCCAATCACTTTTTCAATCATTTTCCACTGTATTTTTCTGAAATTTCATTTTGAACTTTAATTTATTTAAAAATTGTACGAAAACAAAAACGCGTGCCTCGCTCAAAAGTCATGGCTTACTCCTTCTCAACTTATCAACTATCATTCAACAAATTTAGAGCATTATAGGTGGACTAAGAAGAATTAGATATTACTTTGTCGAATATCATGTCATCGTCTTGAAATTAGGTGAAATCATTTTGGAAAGTGTTGTCTAGTAGCTGGCCAATTTTCATCAAAATCGACTCACGCAAAATGGTGTCGGTTTGAAAACGAGGTTAATTATCGAGCAACAGGCGATTCCATTCTATTTTGGACTTCACTTAAAATATCGCTAAATTGAAATCTACATGAATATAAAGTGTTTCGAATACAAAAAGTTCTGTTGTATTTTTTCTTTTACGGACGTGAATTCGGAAGTCTCAACCTCCGAAGTAAAATAATTTAATACTAAAAATTTGTTAACTGTTTGCTGATAAGCAAAGTATTTTTATTACAGGGTACCGTAAATCAGGCGTAGTCCACGCCGAGCGCGATGACGTAGTTGTTATGAGATTTCAATACATTGCATAGACAACTAACTTAAATCTTCGTTTTTCGTCGATTGCGCAAAAATTTTCAGTTTTTTGGTTGAAAAAGCTAAAATTCGTGATAAAACATGTGATCTCAGTATGAAACATATTGAACAAAGGGCTTAGATTCATTCCAAAACTCGGATAAAAGTTAGATGAATACATCAAATTTACCATTTTACCATAAATAAACTCGAAACATGCATGTTAAATGATTCATTAGGACCGTAAGATGTGTTTTAATGCAATATTTCAAGTTTTAAGCTAGAAATGAGCTTAGAAATAGTTTCTAAAAATTACAATTTCCAAGAAAATTTTTATATTTTCGCGGTAAATTCGCATTTTATGCAAAATCACAACCCAAATCCTATTTTTAAGAGGCTTATAAATCAAGGAATTCGAATTTATGCATTTGAGGACAGTGGCGTACAATTTACTTTCATAAAAATAGAATTCTATGAAAAAACTGACGAATTCCAGTATATTCCTAGTATATTCAGAATACTCTTTGACTCTTGCAGTACCTTTCATGTAAACAAAAAACAAACCTAACATGAAGCCCAGAGAGGATATTCGATGTTACACAAAAAAATAATTTTATTGTTTTTGAAAGCTAATTTGAAAGCTATTTTTCTGTAGGATGAAATAAAAAATCTTTAAAAAAACTGATTTACTGAACCTTGGCAAAAATATTTCACTAAGTTATTGAAAGCCAAAGCAAGGAAAGACTGCGATTTTTGAACTCTTTCCAATAGAATCAGATTTTTTACTTTGAAATGGTTATAACTTTTTTCATTGATTACTAAGCGTCTTTTTAAGATGACAAAAAATGAAGCTTAAGAATAGGAAAAACCAATAACTAAAAACTAACTTTATTTCAAGATTATTTAAATTCTCTGGATCAATTTATATGCACATATTTCTTCCCCCATACAAATATCCATACAAAATTGAAACGCGTTGCGCTTATTCAGGGATCAACCAAATGATCTCAAATTTTACACTGATGCTTGGTGACCCAAAGGCATCGAAAAAACATATGAAGGCAAAAAGTCAATTTTTGCAGCGATCTATTGTACATATTGCCCGAGTTTTAAAGGGCTGCGTTGGAAGGAAGTTCGCTTTTTCGCCCGATTCCATTCTTTTATGGGCGCTACTGTATTTCTAAACCTCGAAAACATCCCATCTTCGACTCAAACAAATCGCTAAACCCTAGTTTTCAAACAAAATTTGTAATCCTTGCTTCTGCACAGACATACCCAGACTTTTTTCTAAATTGCCCTATTTTTTCATTTGATCACCGACGGCGTCCCTGCTCTTAAACCTTATGTTGAAGCATAAAAAATACTAATCCAAGCAACACAGAAGAAAATGTCAAAAGATTTTATCAGTTCCAAAATCAGGAAGAGGTGAAATAATTCTGATAATGATCGCCAAGACTTTCAAAACTCCCGAGATCGAAGAATCACGGCTGAGAAATGTTATCTTGCTTTCCTTAAGGGGAATTCTCTGGATATGTTCAAATTTGTGTTCGCGGATAAATTTTCCCTCAAGTTGTTGATCTGGCAAGCCAAATTGTATATTTGGCTTTTGACAGAAAACAACAGTTTTCATCACTGGACGAGTTACAAGGAGAAATGTCTTCAGGATCTCCTTTTGCCGTTTTGCTGTTTATCCAGTCATATGAAGGCCCCGAGAAGTTATGGCCCGATCTTGCTAGCTTCCACTGTTAAACAGCTCACAGTTTCCTCCCATCAAAAGGTGGTAATCGGTTGGCTACAAATCGTTTGATTTTTGCTTAAATTTTGTAGTTTTGTATGGTTGGCTCTTGAAAATTCATGTACCTTGTCCAGTCTCACAACAAGATGGCACCACAGTAGGCTATATTTTCCTGCTAGCTGCTGTCAACCAACAGAGGAGGAAAAGGAGAAAAGCAAAGAGAAAATGAAAGGCGAAAAGGAAGCATGATTCCGGAAAATTCGCGCTCTTCGGTACCAGCCGTCCGTGAGAGTAGTCGAGTTCCTGTATAGTGTTTGTGAACGTCCACGGAATTCACCCGGATACCGGATTGTCACGGCTCGGTCCGCAAACCCTTTGTGGTCTCGCGCCTAACCCAGCATCTTAGGTTCTGCGGATCCCTAACTCTTAAGGAGGACTTCCCATCTCGGCCTGCCCGGATACTGGGCACTCTCGTGGGCAGGCCGATTAATAGCCAAAGAAGGAAGACGCCTGCAACGACTGAGTCCATGCAACGCCCGCTGACGCCGACGGTTTCGGCACCCCGTCGATACGCAATTACATCGCCGGTCCTCCTGCTTTCGGAGCTGAATTTCCGGAACAACGAGGTCGCGGCGCAACAGCAACTGCAGCACAACCACGGTTAGTGAACCAAATACACGCCACACAAGACACAGAACATTGATTTATACAAACAGACCCTGAGGTTTCATACTCTTAGAGTACCTTGCCTTGGCTGGTCTAGCTCATAGATCTGTAACAAGTTATTGACAATGGTCAAACTTAGATTGAAAAAAGTTGCAAATCAATCAAAACATCAATGGTGGAAAAAAATGGCCGATACGGTTGATGTTTCCACTGTGCAGAAATTGATGAAGGTATTCGGGTAAAAGTTCAAAAAATTATCAGAATAGCAAAAAAAAATTTTAAGCGACCCGATACTAAGTGGTACAAGCATTATCTATCTACCGAAAACAGACAATTCTTCACTGTTTTCGCCATGCTTCTGCTACTGTATGTCTGCTGAAAAAAGAAAAGGGTAATTTCATCAAAAAATGATTAAATCCACCAAATTGTTCGAGATCTATAAAAAAAAACTGGACTACAATCATGAGATGGCTTAGAAATCATGGTATGTAGAAAAGCCAACTCCAAGTATGTTCAATGAAGTCTGGTCGAAACAAGTAGAAATGGATTGACAGTTGATCACCTGTCTCTTTCCAATTGACTTCGACCGATTTCTATCAGGTAGAAACGAATCCTGCTGCCAAGCTGGATCGGTTTCGACTAGTTTCAACTTACTCCATTGAACAACTACCTGACTAGTTTCGACCAAAACATTGGCTCGTTGAAAATCTACCAATTGACAGAAACCAGTTGATACCGATTTTACCAACGATTGAACGAAGCTTCTTTTAAACAATTCAAAAATTGGACTCAAACAATGAGCAAACTCGGTTCCACAGAAGAAAAAAATGATGTTGATTTCTCAGTACAAAATATTCAATAGTCCCATACAAAGTTAAAATTTACTCATGTAAACGTTACCTAAAAATTTGGAATAAAAAATCATGGCTAAGTTTCAAACCAAAACGAAGCTTTTTAGACTCCAGGGTTTGGGAAATTCAAAAGATTCCAAATCGACTCAGTATTATGCTACAGCCGCCGAAGGTTTTTTGGGCTTGGAAGGTTTTTGAGCGGGAATTGTCTCCTCTTGTCGATATAGCGTATACTGTACTACTGCAATGTTTACGTCAATTGACAGATAAAGGTTACAGCTAATACATCCAAAAAAAATATCTTGAAATACGTCAAAAACAACCCAAAACAGACAACAGACTCCTAAAAATTTTCGCATTTTTTATGGGTGATACTGTATTATAATATTCTCACGATGAATGATACTTTAATGAAAAAAAAAGATTTTCTTGTTAAAGGAAAGTGGAATAATCAATTTATGATTCATAATGATACTTTTTTACAATTTTAGAAATCAAACGCCATTTAATCATCAGAAGTGCATAAGTAAAATACTACACTGTACGAATGTTTACAATTTTTTTTAAATTTTTTCAGACAGGTGTGAAACTTAAAGGAATTGCATTAAAAAAACCAAAAACTCCAAGGAACTCACAGTTTGAGTACCTATGTAGTACAACTCTGTTTAATGACATACAAAGCTGCATTCTTTTTGTGTAAACTTCGGTACAAAACTAAAGTACCTATTGAAAAAATTCTATAATTTTGTTAAAAAATTGGTTGATGTAGTTTTAATTTAAGCCAATACAGTAGTTTTTCGATTTTATCATTGTTCGATTTTGTCAATACTCGCCAAATTCACGCTCGGTTTCATCACGGTTAATGTTTCGATTTTATCACGCTTTTTAAGAAGTCATTCAAAAACCATTTCCAGGACCTTAAGTTTCTTTCAAAAGTGTAGAACGTCTTTGTCATAATATTTTTTATTGTTTATGGTATGATATATAAGTATTCAATAATATGAAAATGCTATTGAACTGCTTACTTTAGCTGTATAGTTTATACAGCAAATCGTCATTGGGATTTTGTAATAACCGATTCAAGTATTTTAACGTCACGCAAGTTTCAGTGTTGTTATTTGTGCTTGGTGAGCCGCTCTAAAAAAGTATAATTTTTCGGTTATGCGAATCATATAAAGATGTGAGTGAATTTAAGCGTTTTTGAAAAGAGGTAAGTGTCTCAAATTTTTTTTAAATTGTTTATTTGAAAGGGTGGCGTGTGCATTCCCGATTGTGCAGCCTTTAGTATTGTCTGAATGGATAATTTTATATTATCAAAATAAGATTCTGCTTATTTGCCTTAAAATATGTTAAATGGACTAGGATTTATCTATAATATTCTACGTATGAAAAAGAAAGGATTACCACAATAAAGCAATACCAGTCCATAAAGCAAAATTCGAGAAACACAGTTCCAAAGTCTGAGTTGAGCAAATTTCAAAACAGTTTTCGAACAGGTAAACTTTTCAGTTAATCAAAGGTGTGAAGATTAAAATATTGAAATTTGAAATTAGCAGATCATTTTTTAATGCAGTTTTCTTTAAATTCTTTAACTATAACGAGATAACGACTGTCAAATTTCCATAAAAACTAAATAATTCACTTTAATTTGTAATTTGTAATTTATTAACTTAAACGTAGCCTCTCAGTTACAATGAACTATTAATTCAGGTTAAGGAAAATTAATGAGATGTACACTATCAAATTGATATTCTACATGGTTTTATGTGGTTTAATTACAATAAAAAACATCTGAAAATTGATATAGACAAGAATAATCTGAACTGAAATCGATCCTTTGTGTTTAGTAAACTTTGATAGTTACATCACATGTTAAAAATTTATTGATACAAAACGTTTTCACTACTGAAATCATTATAAATTATTGATTAAAGACAGTAAAAATACATTTTTCCAGTTTAATTTTTAGTTTCGCCAAATTCATGGATTCACCAAATTCACGGTGAATTTTTTTTTTACCGTGATAAAATCGAAAAACTACTGTACTAATATTTTTTTTCTCCTGTTTAGCGACAAGTAGGTATTTAATTACTATAATAAATTTTCTTGTTTAATATATTGATTCTTTTGTCTATACTCCACAAACAGCTTTTTTTTACCAAAAACAGGCAAAGTATTTATCTCGGATCCAATAATGATCCGTGGTTATCGCACGCTTTGTATATTTCTGTTTATTTTTAATATGCCAATATTATCAATCAACTAATTGGACCTGCTATTTAGGGGATGGTTGAAAAATAGATTTTCACAGTTTTTATGTCTCTCGTAAAGCAACAATCTGTTCATAATCATTAACCTACAACCATGCTGCTAATAGATTGACCGTTTAGTCTGGACACCTGGATTGTGGCTGAAAATCGGACGATAAAGAGTTCGTTTGCGGCTCAGCAAATAAAAGAAAAACAATGCAAAAAAAAATGAACCGTTCAAACTGTGATCGGACCCATTATTCTCGATGCCAATAAACAAGTTTCAACCCCTCTGGTTCATCCCACGGTGCTCTACCGGAATAAATAATCAATAGACTTGTGAGTGTTAGACTTTTATTATTTTTCCAAATTGAAACCTTTGACAAATAAAATAATTCAAACGAGGCCCGTAAAGGGTTAATTTGAATGATTTGATTTAAACTGCGCAATGAATTATTTATATGGTCTGTTGACAATTATTACAACCTAAACATCTACCCACTGCTTTTTAAAAATGTTTTTTTTTTTTAGACATTTTCCTCAAGCGATGTAATTGAGCAATATAGAATAGTAGGCCACTAAGTTGAATATACCTATATGTTGGTAGGTATTTAGATGATGAATAGGTTAGGTATGATAATCTAACTACCGAATAATTGCCAACTTGGCTGACTAGATGAGTTCGACGTTTGTAAATATGTAGGCACCTAGGTATGCGAGCAATTTAACCATCGATAATGACGTCTACACGCTTTGCTTTGCTTTGCTCTGCTCTGCTCGGATTGCCTGGGATTGTTCTGGCTATTAACTATCGAACAGCACACACAATCTGGCGGAAAACGGTGCTAAATGTTCACAAAGTGATTTTTGCCGTTCTTGGTAACAGGCCAATCCCATTTCCCGGGCAGCAAATGAGCGGGCGCTGCTGCTCCGGGTTTTGTTTAGCCTCCTCGATACATCGATACGGGTAGGGAGGGAGGGTAGCGCTTTTCCAGACCATTTTTATTCACGATTCACCGGTTATATATTTAGCGAGACCCGATTGAAGGTGGCGCTGCGGCATTTCGCTTCGGACGTCGTTCTAGGTATTTTCTGAGGTGTGTCTACATGACCGACAACGACAACAACACCACCAACAACAAAAAACGACGCCGGTTATGGTGATGGCGATGATGGTACTCTGCAACTTTATTGAAGCTAGAAACCTTCATACGTATGTAGATGTTTGCTCCAAAATAATTCGACACAATTTCCGCCGAAGAAAAGACGGTATGCCGAAAAAGATTCAATCAATTTTCGGGATATTTTTAGCTCCCCAGCTCTCACTTTAAAGGCCACCTGAGAACAGAACAAAACGGCAGTGAATTTTTAGTTGTCCGTTGGATATCAGTATTTGAATGCCGATGCACGTTCAATATGTGTTTTTTTTATTTAAGTAAAACATGTTTTTAAACAGAATGTTCAAAAAATTTTTATTGGAAATATTTCAGCAATCCAAAATACATATGAATGAGTCCCAAGAAAGTAGGCTGTAAAATGATCAATGCTCAAGCGTTTATTCTCGTTTGAATAATATCGTTCAAATTTTCATGATTTTCTTTGAAAGTGATTAAATCTTTTTTTGAATTCAAATTTCGAAATCCCAAGGGTAAGTTTTAAATATTGATTCAGAGCCACTTTCTACACTCTTTTGGCGTAGAAATTCCCGCTTTATTTTTTTTTGTTCTACACGAATTTTGTATCACGAAAAAGTATCACTATTAATGACATCATACTTAAATACATGCTTTCAAGTCAGCTCTGCTGGATCAGGATCAGAACCGGTAGCATCGGGATGGAGATCAGATTCAGGATAAGGATCCATGATAAGGTATCGTTTTACACAAGTTATCGAACTTTTTTTTTCTAGACCATCTTATTTGAATCGAGTTTTGATTACATTGGAAAGATGGGGGCCAATCGAGCATTCTTTGATGATGTTCAAGCTCATCATAACTGTCTCTAGTTGCATAATGTAAAATTTCTCAGATTCTTAGAAAACTTGTAATTGTTTGTCACTTTAACTCGAAATTCCTTTTAAAAGTATTTCAACTATAAATAGAAGAAAATAATAAAAATTGTGTTTGCCAAAAATTCTATAAATCTTTGTGTGCATTTAACTATCAATTCTACTCGATAAATTACTCTTTTCGAGCATTAACAGCCACTCTTTTCGAACATGGAAAAAACAGGAGAAAAGTTTCCAGAACGTTTAACATAACTTTATTAATCCAAATTTATTGAACCGTATCTTAAACTAAAAGGCAGTTTCGTATAGAAACCGTAGATGCGCCGGTCATCATTGTTATTCTCAATTACAAAGTACATTAAATTGAATGAAATATTCAGTCACAGACAAACAGACGGGACATTCTGAAGAAATTCCGTTCAATTCTTCGCAAAAACTACTACATTGCCATCTGTTGGCGACATTGCTTACCAATCAATTTCATTTTGAGAAATGGATCATGGTCACCTTTGATAATTTGGCGTTTCAAGTCCGATTGTAAACAATCAATTCATCGTTTGCTCGGAGGTATTGTATTATTCATTGTTACAATCTTACTCAAGTTTTTGTTTGTTTAAGGTTTGAATGAGATACCTATTCTGCTGGCTACGAAGTGCAATCAAATTCATCGAGTCAACCAAAGGTTTAACAACAAGTGTATGACTTAGCAATGATATTTTCGTTCAGTTCATGCTCATCAATGTCCTGGAATGGCTGATGCTGACAAAACTTTTGCAAATCTGCATGTGAATATTTCTGCAAGTTATGGGAAGAAAATTGTAATTGTCAATGTTCTGTGCTTCGGAATAGAAAAGATAACGACAAATTTTGCTTTTTGTAACTAGTTCCAGCTTTTTCAATTTCAGATTTCTATATTGTTATTGATATAATTTTCATTTACTTTCATAACCAAAATAAACATCAATTCAATATTAATTTTGAAAACAAAACGAGATTATAAACAAATGAAAACACATTCAACATATATTTTATTAAAATCTATGATAAAAAAGCGACAATTCACTCTTCGGTTCTGCTGCAACATCGATTGAGGAAACTTACAGCTAAAATTTTATCATCTAAGGATGTAAACAGGAATTTTGAGCCAGTTCAAGTTTCCAGCCCTTGCCAAATCTCCAGGGTAATTTGGAATCTACTACCCGGGCTTTGAGAGGGAATGAAAGAGTTTTTTCGATTTCACTGGACTGATCAATTTGCCGATAAAAAAAAACTTGCACCGAAATGCATATGAAATGTCACTTAAACTATATACACAACCATTGAGGAATTGCTCATATGGCTTTTCTTTCATCCAACCGATTCCGGAACCCAAAGTTATCGATATCGGAAAAAAACTTCAGATCAGAGGAAAATTTGCGAACACGAAGGTACTTTGTTTATGTTTATTTTGAATAACATTGAAGGCCATGATGATATGGAAAAACGGAAGGCTACCACGATCGAGAATCTTTTATTCGATAGCAGTGTACATTTCCTAGCTTCTAGATTTCTGAAACCGATTTGCGAAGAATGAAATTGGGATGTCCTGTCTGTTTGTCTGTGATTCAGTCATGACGGCGAAATGTTTACTAAAACGGGCAAATTTTCTATCAACTTCGAGATTACTGCAACCCGAAAAATAAGTAGACTGCTATCAAACCAAGGGCACACGTTTTTTTGTTTGCTCAGATTGTTTTTTCTGACAAATTAAAATCTCATGTTTTGTCGATATAAAGTGATTTTGGTGATTAATACCATTGCAATTTTGCGAACTTAAAGTGGTGCGAGTGTTTCGAGTTACGGAAATCAGATCAATGAAGAAGGCTTATGGGTTACTCCAATCACCTGGTTGAAATTCGTATGCTGCTCCCAAAACATTATTGTTCGAGCTAAGAACAATAATTATTTTACAGAACTCGTTTGTTTCTTTGATCGCTTTGTGAAGATTATCTTTATTTTTGTTAAAAAACTTCGATTTACTATTGTTGATACTTACGGTTTTCGATGCCGCTCCGTCGGCGAAACCAAAACAGTTTGTTTTGGTTCCGCATGCTTTGAATCAATTCGCAATTGAAACAATAACGGTGATGATTGAAGATGACAGCTGATGATGGTAAACACGGTATAAATGTTTACATCATCACACGGTCAAGCGAGACAACACAAATTGGGTTCGTGGTAACACAACAGTGTTGCCAGATATTCTGGGTAAGAATATCAAAGTACTCATTGAGAAATGAGTACTTTCCCGGTTAGGGAATATAAGAAGTGGAAAGTGACAATTAGCTATCGCTAATTAATATAGTTGTATCACAGACAAACAGATGGGACACTCGGTTTTCGTTTTTCGCAAATCTGTTCCAAAGCTAGGCAATGTCGCCACAAGAGTGCACTAGAATCGCTAAGAGGAAAACCTGAGTTTTTCATCATGGTAGCTGTGTGATTAAGGTAATAATATTTTCATCACCATGGTGTTTATTGAATGTTTATTTCCGTTTGTTTTTATCTAGCGAAATTTAAATTCCCGCTTTGGAAGAAATCAATTTTTTGAATAACAACGTTGAAAAATGAATCGCTACAAACAGCGGAAAGGATCGGACCAGTATATCAGTCAAAGGCTCATTCGATAGGTATGTAAACTCTCTGTTTTCGTGCAGGACCGAGCTTCTTTTAACAGCAAGTGCATTTGTATTTTAGGTGTTATTTCCCTGGGAGTTGCGCTTATAAGTTGGTCGTATCCTGTTTCGCGACCGATGTATTTTTTCACATTGAACTTAACGTAGCTGGATTAATTACAAAATTTTTCGAAAGCTCAATGAATTTGGAAGATTGTCGCACTGGATACCTTCATAAATTGTAAATCCAGGGCTTACTTTCGGCACCTGTTTCACAGCTGTAGCGTCACCGAAGACGACCATTGGGATTCGACGTTAATAATTGCACGGAAACGAGGTGAAGTTAAGACCAATGTCGAGTTCGGAATAGTTGACGGTCATACAGAAAGGTTAAAATCCAGCGTCACATGGCCACTACGCTATTGCCATTCGACTCAAATTATGCAGACAAGGTGGATAAATTAGGAGGACCACATTTTCAAAACGAGAAAAAAAGGTCAAACCCCGAAACAACCTTTCTTCGTCCTCCTTCCATGAATGATTGTTCATGTTCACAAAATGTGCCAGAAAATAAAATATAATGCAAGGAAATCAAAAAAGCTTTTTCTTTAAAATGAAAGGTGTACATAAATGTATTAAAAACTATATTTATTCACAATTAAATCCGAAGCAGTATAATTTGATAAGTGTTCATCGGTTTCGGCTGGAGGTATGTCCTTTAAATCAGTAGATGGTTTGATCATCGACTCGAACCATCTTGAATCCAAATGGTATCTATCAACGGGATTTACTCCCAATCAAAGATTAACCTTGTCTGATCCGAGAAGGATACTGTGCTGCTGCCGTTTATGAATTTTCTGATTTTCGTTAAACCTTCTGTTTCAACCAGAGCACTAACTTGCACCAGATTTTTCATGAATATTAGTAACAATGGGAGTTATTAAGCAAACACTAGCGACACCATGTCCTCCATAGAAAAGTTTCGATTAGTTAGGGAGCTTTTGGAAAGCTTTTGAAAACGGCCATACATTTGTCCTAACTCCGAAACGTCAAAAAATTTACCTGGCAAGGCGGATCACTTCGTACTCTTTCTTGAATACAGTTCTGTAAGTTTTCGTTCCCTTTTTCTTTGTTTGTTTACACTTTTCACATCACAATATCTTAGACTACCTCGATCATTTTATTTTAGAAAAAAACAGATTGGTAGGCAATACCGACACCAGATGGCAATGTAATCTCTTGCGAAAATTTGTATGATTTCTCTTCTAAGTGTCCTGTCTGTTTGTCTGTGGTTGTATTCTACTGACCTCATAGACGAAACATGAATAAAGATAACTCTATTCCACCACTGAAACCTGCGTTTTCAACAGGTTATGGGCCCAGATACATCTGGATACGGAAATTACGAGTTAGTTCGAGAGGGGTACTCTCAAGTATTAAACTTGCGGTTAGCAAGTGGAGCAGCCAGCAGCCAGAGGACCACCAAGAAGAGGGCCACCAGCCAGAAGGACCAGCCTGCGCCGAGACGACCCAGCTCAGAGGGATTAGCCGGAGAACTACCAGGCAGCGAGATGTCCCAGGCCAGCCAGGAGGTGCCGCCAATGGTCGAGCCCGGGATGGTTCGCGGATCGAGAGGGTTACTCTCGATGCCGTCACGAGCCACGCTGCGGTTAGCATGCGTGAGCTCACGTCCGACGGCCGGGAGGAGTCTCTGGATCCACAACCGGGCAGCGCGAAGGTTCGAAGGTCAACCTGGAGAAACACCCTGGAGGAGTTGGTTGGAGCTGCTAGCCGAGAGGGCTACTCTCGTGCTCTGGCTGTGCGCTGCTGTTAGCATGCTCGAGCACAGCTGGAAGCAATTTCTGGACTCCTGGAGGAGGTGGTTTGGGCTAT
This sequence comes from Uranotaenia lowii, assembly GCF_029784155.1. Taxonomy (NCBI): domain Eukaryota; kingdom Metazoa; phylum Arthropoda; class Insecta; order Diptera; family Culicidae; genus Uranotaenia; species Uranotaenia lowii. The sequence goes on from NC_073691.1 coordinate 92,445,791, forward strand.
GGTTAGTTGCCAGCGACTTTAACCACCCCATGCTGCTGAATCTTAAGGTTTCTCGAAATCATCGGGAAACGGCGTTGATGGCCAAGAGAGGTTGTTCTTCTGGGGTTACCAGAAAACAGCCTGCTAGAAGGTCCCACCGCTCGCAAGCTGAGGTTATCAGCCACCAGATTAAACGTAAAGTTCGATTTGTCATCGATCCTGGTGCCACTCAACACATGGTGCGAGATCAGAGCCTGTTGGTTGATGTCAAGACTCTGGAAGAGCCATATGTCATCAACACAGCTAAGACTGGCGAGTGTTTGAGAGCCAAGCAAACTGGAACAATGCATCTGAGCAGTGTAATTGGAAAGTCCATTGTTCCAATTATACTGTACAATAGACTGAGTCGATTTGGGGTCATTTTCGAATTTCTCAAACCCTGGGGTCTCAAAAGCTTCGTTTTGGTCCAAAACTCATCCATGATTTTTTGCAGAATTTTTAAGTAACGTTTACATGAGTAAATTTGGACTTTTAGGTTTGTATGGGAAAATTGAATATTTTGTACTGAAAAATCAACATCATTTTTGTTTCTTCTGTGCAACCGAGCCAGCTCGTGGTTTTTGTGCCAATTTATAAAATTCCTAAAGGAAATTTTCCGCTAAACAACTTTGTCGAAGACCGTAAATTCGTATCATATTAGACAAAAAACTTATTAGCTGTTCAACAGAGGTATGTCTTTTGGCATTGATAAACAATAAATTCAATAGACACCACTGTTGTGTGCCTTGCGAGGTATTGCATGACTACTTTTCATGCAATACTCCGCGGGGCACAAGCAGTGGTGTCAATTGAATTTATTGTTTATCAATGCCAAAAGACATACCTCTGTTGAACAGCTAATAAGTTTTTTGTCTAATATGATACGAATTTACGGTCTTCGACAAAGTTGTTCAGCGGAAAATTTCCTTTAGGAATTTTATAAATTGGCACAAAAACCACGAGCTGGCTCGGTTGCACAGAAGAAACAAAAATGATGTTGATTTTTCAGTACAAAATATTCAATTTTCCCATACAAACCTAAAAGTCCAAATTTACTCATGTAAACGTTACTTAAAAATTCTGCAAAAAATCATGGATGAGTTTTGGACCAAAACGAAGCTTTTGAGACCCCAGGGTTTGAGAAATTCGAAAATGACCCCAAATCGACTCAGTCTACTGTACAATGTACTCGTGATTCCCGAACTCGACGAAAACCTACTTTCGGTCAGAAAGTGCACCGAGAACGGGAAGAGGGTCACTTTTCTCGGAAAGCAAGTCCAGTTCGAGTATTCAGGGGAGTTTTTCGCCCAAGGAAAACTCCTGAATGATTTATACTGCTTGGATTTGTTTTGGAGCCCTAAAACCAGGCGGAAAGCCTTGCTTGGAAGTCAGCCAGCAGTCAAACAATGGCATATGCGTCTCGGACATCTTGGCGTTGGAGCGTTGCAGCGAATGGTCCGTGACAATATGGTAGAGGGTATCTGCCATATTCCAGCCAAGGTGGAGAAACAAGCTGTCTGCGAAAGCTGTATGGCAGGTAGACAAGCAGCCAACAGTTTCCACAACGTCGAGTTGCCTAGGTCGGGTAGACCATTAGAGCTTGTGCACTCGGACGTGTGTGGGTATATGGAGGTGCCGACGTTTGACGGATTCCGTTACTTCGTCACGTTCATTGACGACTACACCCACTTCATGACCGTCTATCTGCTCAAGCACAAGAGCGAGGTGTTCGAGCGCTTCAAGCAGTTCGAGGCTATGGCAACTGCACACTTCGGTCAGAAGCTGTGCAAGCTGCGATGCGACAACGGGCGTGAATACGTTAGTAACGAGTTTCAAAGACATTGTTCTGAGAAAGGAGTTCAGATGATATTCACGGTCCCGTATACTCCGCAGCAGAACGGCGTCAGCGAGCGAGCGAATCGTACACTGATGGAAAAGGCCAGAGCGATGATCCATGGTAGCGGATTGTCGAAGACGATGTGGGGCGAAGCTGTTTTGTGCGCTGCGTACCTCACAAACAGATCACCAACAAGAGGTCTTGTGGTCAACAAGACTCCCTTCGAGATGTGGTACGATCGGAAGCCAAAGCTGAGTAACCTGCGCATTTTCGGTTGTCCAGCGTACGCACAGATTCCCAAAGAAAAGCGGCAGAAGCTTGATCCGAAATCCAAACGTCTGGTATTCGTGGGTTACGCGAATAATGGATATCGGCTTTGGAATGGTTCGAGCCGATCCATCGAGATACACCGCAACGTGGTTTTCGATGAAACCAGTGTTCTGGAGCCAGTGTGTGGCGGTGCTGCGCCAGAGAAGGGCATTGAGAAGCCTATCGAAGACCCACCAGAGGCCATCACATTTGAGCGGTTAGCCGATGTGTATGAGCCAGAACAACAGCCCACATCCGAGCAGCCAGTCGATGTGCAAGCACCTGAAAACACATTCGAGCGGTCAGCCGATGTGCGAACAACAGAAAACACATCTGAGCGGTTAGCCACCCAGACAACCATTTGGTGGGTATTTCGAATTTGCAACGCAAATATACGTGCAAATATACGTGTAAACATATCGTATAAAATGTAGCAAAACCAGTATATACGTATCATTTTGGAGGCCATATAGGTACATTAGCAAACATATTCTTGATCTGGATTGTATTAAATTACGATTTGCACGACTTGTCATGCACATCATTTGCGACTACCCTGATTCTTTTTGGAATATACTTTGACAATTCACATCATCATACAGATGATTGAGGTTGTAATATACGACATTTTTCGTAACAATATGGAAAGTTTGACGACTAATTTGGTTGTCTTTTGCGACTTGAGTGCGGCTCTCATTTTCCGTCAGTTGAAAAAAAAATATTTTTTTTTTGGGATTTTAAACCAATTGGTTTATTCATCACCAAAAAAATTATAAAAATAGGATTGTTTCAAATAAATGTGTTTTTTTGCTGTCAAATTCAAGTTTATATCGTACACATTTATTATTTGCCTGATTGCTGATTTTTTTTCCACGTTCATGAATTTATTGTTAGCGCCTGGACTTGATCCCCTGACGATTCGATCAGCAGCTCATGATGGTTCCTCGACGCTATCTGGAATATATAAATTCAAGGGGATTTGCTTCAAAGGCATTAAACCAAAAGCAAATCGTACATTTCTATAACTTAAATCTTTTAAATCGTAGAACACGATGATCTAAAAATAGACCAACATTTTGAAGCCTCCTTTAATACGATTCCAATCATCGATGTCCCATTATCATAAACGATTTTATTGAACTATTTTGTATTCTTTTACGATTGCCAGCAAATACGTTTTACGAAAATCAGACATGCGAATTAATTTGCAAAGGTATACGATTGCATGCACATTATTACGAATCAATGCAGTTATATACGTTTTTTATTTCGAATTATTTTATGCATAGCACGACAAAATCTCTCAATCACGGCTGATCACCGTATATCGGTCGTTTCACGGATTTCTTGCGAATTGTCGTACACAAAGGTCGAGTTCAAGCAATGCTTTTAAATACGATAAAGAATATGCATGGACCGCACATTGTAGGTGCAGATATACGGAAATGAGTATAAATAACATTCTATACGATGTAATCTGTAAAAGAAAATACGACTTCTGGTTGTCTGGGCATTGTGCCTGTTGATCCCGATCACACTGTGGTTAACAGTGTGGTTGTTGACGATCACGGCGAGAGCGACTACGAGAGCAGCGCGGAATTCCCAGACGATGACGATGATGACCAAGATTCCGTCACCCGTGAACCGGCCCTGAGACGAAGTCAGCGAACAAGAGGGACTACACAGCGTTACGTGGCTAACGTAGCTGCTGTTGTTGATGAGGAGCTACCTCAGAACATCACGGAGCTGAAGCGCCGGGAGGACTGGGATTCCTGGAAGGTCGCCATCGACGAGGAGATGACAGCCCTGAAGGAGAACAAGACTTGGGAAGCGGTTAGCTTGCCCCCGGGCCACAGGAAACCCATCCTGTCCAAGTGGGTGTTCACCGTGAAGGACGATGGTCGCTACAAGGCTCGATTGGTCGCGAAAGGGTGTTCCCAAAGACCAGGATTGGACTACTGGGAAACATACGCTCCGGTCACCAAGATGGAGAGCGTTCGGACCGTCTTGGCGTTGGCGAACGAATACGACATGGTCGTTCATCAAATGGACGTCAAAACTGCATTCCTGAATGGAAATTTAGAAGAGGTTATCTTCATGCAGTTGCCAAACGATGACGTGGGAAAATCGAAGGTCGTTCGGTTGCAGAAAAGCCTGTACGGCTTAAAGCAAGCGGGTCGTGCTTGGAACCAGCGATTCGACGACGAGATAAGAAAGCTTGGTTTCTATCCGTTGAAGAGTGACTGCTGCGTTTACCGATCCTGCAAGCGAGGACTCACCCTCATCCTGTACGTGGATGACATCCTGATTGCCGGAAAAGACGTTTCAGAGGTTATCTGGATCAAGACCGAGCTTGGGAGACTATCCAGACTTCATCCATCCAGATGAAGGATCTCCTGGAAGTCAAGACTTTCTTGGGGATGACCATCAAGCGAGACTTCCCGAATAGCATCATCGAGATTTCGCAATCAGAATACGTCGAGAAGGTTCTGCAACGATTCGGTATGGCCGATTGTAAACCCGTAAGCACACCGCTTGACATAAACGTTCGCTGGACGAAGCTGAACGATGGTGAGGCTATCACCGAACAACCATTCAAAGAATTGATCGGTTGTCTACAATATCTGGCAACATCTTCGGGACCAGATATCTGTGCTGCGGTTAGCGCACTGAGCAAGTACCAGGCCAGCCCGGCGGATAGGCACTGGCAAGGCCTGAAGCGTATTCTGCGGTACCTTCGAGGTACGACCGATACGGCGTTGGTATTCCGCAGAAACGCGAAATCGGAACCACTCATCGGATATGCTGATGCAGATTTTGCCAACGACTCCGATGATCGAAGATCTGTATCAGGTTACGCTTACATGATCTTCGGGAATCTAGTTTCGTGGTCAACGAAACGTCAGCAGACGGTTAGTCTGTCGTCGACCGAAGCTGAGATAGGAGCCCTTTGCCATGCGGTCAAGGAAGGTTTGTGGTTAACAAACTTCCTTGGTGAATTGGGTGTGGTTAGCACTCCTTTCACGTTAATGGAGGACAACATCCCTTGCATCCAGTATCTGGAAGAGGCGCGAACCCATCAGCGGATGAAGCATCTGGACGTTAAGTATGCTTTCATCAGAGACATCATAAGAAGCGGTCAGCTATCTTTGCGACACATCTCCACTGAGGATCAGCCAGCTGATGCGTTCACGAAGGCGTTACCAAGGGCGAGGCACGCGAAGCTGTTCAGCATTCTCAATCTGCGAATTGAGGGGAGGTGTTGATACTTACGGTTTTCGATGCCGCTCCGTCGGCGAAACCAAAACAGTTTGTTTTGGTTCCGCATGCTTTGAATCAATTCGCAATTGAAACAATAACGGTGATGATTGAAGATGACAGCTGATGATGGTAAACACGGTATAAATGTTTACATCATCACACGGTCAAGCGAGACAACACAAATTGGGTTCGTGGTAACACAACAGTGTTGCCAGATATTCTGGGTAAGAATATCAAAGTACTCATTGAGAAATGAGTACTTTCCCGGTTAGGGAATATAAGAAGTGGAAAGTGACAATTAGCTATCGCTAATTAATATAGTTGTATTCTACTGACCTCATAGACGAAACATGAATAAAGATAACTCTATTCCACCACTGAAACCTGCGTTGAATTACTCATTTCAACAACTATTAATATCAGTATCAGTTTGTTGTATCTAAGAAATCAATCAAAATGATGCCATTTTTCAAATGAAGTTAATGTTTGGAAAAGCTACTTGAATAGCTTCTCAAGGGTGTTCGGATCAAAAAGTGGTCAACTTAAATTCTTCGTATTTTTTCTTATCGTTCATATAAAAAACCTGAACACCCCTCATTTTTTGCTTCTATTTGGCTTTCGACATAAGATCTTTAGTTTTCAAAATAACGTACAAGCAACGAATCAGAATTTTGCATCGTGAAAATCCAAATTATTTACACGCTCGCAGAAATAGCAAAATCGTTGAATGTGGCGAAATCAACCGTCATCAAAGTAATAAAAGTGTTAGTGGAACGTATTTCGACAACTAGAAAGCTGGGATTTGGGGGAAATCGGAATCCAGGAGCCGCAGTGACGAACAGAAGAGTGGCTAGCACTTTCAAGCGAAACTCCAATCTCTGCGTTCGAGATGTCGCCAATAAGTTGGGAATATCGTCTACAACCGTGCAGGCAGTGACTGCTAATCGCAATGAAAAGCAAAACCTTACGGCAAAAACAAGATCTCGGATGCTGTATACGACAATGTTTACAAAGTTTGATTGCGTGGTGATGGACGACGAAACCTACGCCAAGGCAGACCAATGTGGTGGAAAGAGAGGTGATAAGAAAGAAACGTTGCAAAAGTAGAAGAGAAGTGAAGTTTTTTCTTCGTAAACATAGTTACTACGACAGAAGTGATGTCACTACCGACCATTTTCGCGACGCATTTTGCCTAGGATAAATGAAGTTCCTGACAACGACGCGTCGCGAAGTAGGGCTTGTTTATATTTATATTTCTTTTTTCTCTCCGACGTGCAATAGTGTGCGTTCCTTTGCGCCAGTGTGCCTCATTGAAGGCAGACCGCTTCCTGGACAAGAGTCTTATATGCACAGCAACCGGATGGGGAAAATGGCAGACATTTTCAAGCATAAATACTAAACTATCGTAGTTTTCCAAGAAATATCTCGTTTGGAACGTTATCCATACCTGAGGTTTGTAAAGTGACATTTTCGTTGCCGCCTAGATGGTCAATCAGGAAATTTTCGTAAAAGAGTGTCTTCAGAAGCGTTTTCTGCCTTTCTTGAAGAAACATGACTTATCTGCGATGTTTTGACCGAATTGAGCATCCTGCAATAGTGAAAAAAGGCCATGCACTAGTATGCCACTAACAACATTCAGGTTGTGCCCAAGGACAAGAACCCTCCCAGCACACCAGAACTTCTCTCAATCGAAAAATATAGAGAAGATAATTAAGCAAAACCGTAAGAAGACCCAAAAGCTGTAAGCAGCGAGAAGCAGTTCTAAGCAAACTGGCGTTTTGCGCCGAAGAAAGTGGATAAATTGACCATACAAAATCTGATGGCAGGCGTCAAACGAAAGTCTCGCTAAACGTGTGAATGTAGGTAAATAATATTGAATGTATTCGTAAAGTTTTTCTTCGTAATTCTGAAATTTGAAGGTTTTATTAATGGATAAAGCAGAAAACGAACTTATCACTCTAATGAAAAAGTAGCAAAAATCTTTTTTTTTTAAATTCGTGATTAGAAAAATTTGATTGAGCTCACCAATTGTCATTTTCAGGAATCTCTGCCCTAAACAACGCTTCCAGCTTCCAGATTTTTTATTGCTTGTCTTGATAAACACAAGGTTCCGAATCGGAAAAAGTTCTTATTTATCGGTATGTACCACACAGCTAGAAAAAATCGTGTAATTTTAGATCGAAAACGATGCACGAAAACGGAACATCGTTTTTGATCTAAATTTCTACTGCGATGTATTTTTTTCGAGGATGTAATTTTTGAGGCGTGTAAATTTAAATCGAAAAAATGCACGTAATCGGATGACATGAATCGTCGTGTAAAAATATACAGGGATGTAAATTTAAAAATTTATTACCGTAAATATTAGAAATATTTGTTAAATATTAGGATTTTTGTGTTGTCTATAGATAAATACGTCACATGAGTCATTTTATTTCACTAATATTTCCGATACAATATGCACAAGAATATGACCCCTCATTACGGGCAGCGTCAGGCTGGAATTGTTGTTGTATCCGATGATTCGCAGTACGGCGATGTTTTGCATTTAATCATCGCAGTTAATCCTCGAACATTACCAGAAGAACGTAGTAGCCGGAATATACTTAACACCAAAAAATTTGTAACTGCAATAATTTATCATTCCTGCAATCGAAAGAGAATTTTTAGTTTCACTTTTTTTAAACTTATTTATCTAACTTATCATTTTTTAGTCCAACTATTCAACTGCGAAAGAGAAATTTCAGCTACGTGCAAAATAAACCACCATCTCGAGTCAGAGTAGAAAAACTTATGCCACGAAAAAAAATGTAAACAAATGATCTGCCATGTTTTACATTGTTTTCAATGTAATTTTATATTAAGAAATTAAATTTTAGATCACGGCATGTAAACTTACATCATATAAATTAATTTTATACCATCGAACCAAAAATAGATCAAAAAGAGTTTAAAATTACATCTTATTTGGATTACACTGCTGAAAAAATAGATCACCCGTGTTTTAGATTGCGTATACTTTTAGAAATTTTTTGCTGTGCAGTGATACAGTATCACTTCCGCAACGAATGCGCACCACCTTTGACAACTTATGGAACATTTTCACGCTTCGTTATTCCAAATTTTCGACAATACTTCACAATATAGGTACTACCAAAAATCAACGAAAGTTTGTTAAATTATGTGTTTAATTTTTGGGTTGCTGCGATTGACAACGGTAGCTTGTAGCTCGAATTCGAAGCTCATCATCATATCACCTACAAAATTATGAGTCGAGACTCTTGGACATCTTCCCACAACATCTTCAATTTATGTTCGTTCTCCCCATTTCATCATCGCAATTTGACTTTCAAAACCACGACATTCGACGGTGTTTCGAATTATAGCACAACGCATTTTCTTCTAAGCAATTATTTATTTTGCTTTCGATTTCCATTTCTATGCTCTGTCAGCATCATCGCCCACAGGAACAGGAAAAAATAATAAGTAGCAGCGTCATGACAGTTTTTTGCAAACCGCAGCTTCTTTGCTTTGTCTGTTCTCTTTGCCTATAGATTTGTACCTCTAGCAGCAGGACTCACATTTTTATCCCACCCAAGAGCTGAGCTGAGCTGCTGACGTGTTGGTGGGGAATGCTAATTTTTCATTATTTTTAGCCTGCGAGATTTTTCCGGCTCATTGGTCTTTCCCCTAATAGATTTATACGCACGCTCTCTCGCTGTGTCGTTTTTATACGGAACTCACACCGGGGTCATCCAGCTTTGTTCCACGTCCCACGAAACGGCATGGAACGGAACGATGTGTCTTTTTTCCACCGTAAGTTTGTATCGTTTACCTCAGGTTTAACATTCCACAAACCGTTCGGCCCCGTGACCGGAGGAATGCTCACCGGTGTGGGAAGAAAACGGCAGATATTTATGTCCGTGGCCAGCCAGCACGATGTCCCGTGATTGAAATTTATTATTAAAGGTTGACTTGGAACCACTGTGCTATCGAAAGGTAGGTACATACATATGTACTGAACATAAGGTAGAACACAAGGCACTTGTTAGTTATATAGGATCTGGGAAAAGTTTGTGGGTCAACCTTTTTGCAATGCAACAAAGTAAAAGTGGTGGGAATAATTAACAAGATACGAAAATAAATCCAGGTTTGCGTGAAAGGCTGCCATGGCGTAAGTATTCGCAAGGTCGACCGGGGCCAATTTGTAACCGAATACCCCCCTTCCCAAAGCAAAAAAAAATCCGGGAAGATAACGTGATTTCAAACGAAAAATTGTGAACGGTAACCTTTTTGACCTAAAACATAACCTTTTTGATCTAAAAATACATCCGATGCGGAACATATCGCAGCTGATAGCTGACATTCCCTTTCAGGATAATTACAATTAGGACATGTTCTATATTAGGGCATGTGCCCACTTTAATGATGGCAGACAAAAAAACTCTTATATACTAATTTAATCACGGAATATACAATTGAATACTATCGTTCAATTCAATAAAATGATCGCAGGATAGAGATGATTATTTGAATTTCGATATCAGAAATATGAGCGCAAACCAGTTGCTTAGTAGACTTATCACTGTTGATAAAAAAAAACTGATTTTTACATTCCCGATCAGGAGAAAATATCTAAATTACTACTAGGACCAATCTCGAAGAGATATTATTATCTTCTCGATATGAACTTCCGGTTTTCTCATTTTAAAGACCCCGGTAAATGGCTCAGGTAGTAGTGGAATCCTAGTTGTGGATCCGATTTGGGTTTACTCTAGCTAGACTAAGGTTGCCAGAAATTTTTCAGCACGTATCCGGGCCGGACAAACCGTGCAATTTTACATAAAAACCTGGCAAAATCCGGGCATTTGATTTCAAAAGTGTAAATCCGGGCAATATTCGGGCAGATTTTCTCAAAACCCAGAAATTACTCAACAAAAACTAAGAGAAAAAAAATGAAACAAAAAAATTTTTCATCGAAACTCATCGACAGATTTTGAATTGTACTTTTGGCTTCTTAAAAACGTATCATGATTATTTTTATAAAACTTGCTGAAAAAAATGATTTTGGAGGCATTCAATGTTTTTTTTTTTTTTTGATTTGCCAAATATATTAAACAAATCCGGAGCATTTTTCAATGAAATCCGGGCCAGGCCAAACTGTTCCCTAATTTTTAACTAAAACCCGGATAAAACAGGGAAATCTGGCAACCATAGTCTAGACGCAATACTGCTGTATAGCCAAAATTACAATGTCCAATTTCAAAAACCTACCTTAACATTTTGTAGAATAACCCAAAAACTGACCTGTGCTAAATTCCAACTCGATCGGATCGATGTAGGGGTTAATTTTTGTAATTTTTGTAATTTTTGTAATTTTTGTAATTTTTGTAATTTTTGTAATTTTTGTAATTTTTGTAATTTTTGTAATTTTTGTAATTTTTGTAATTTTTGTAATTTTTGTAATTTTTGTAATTTTTGTAATTTTTGTTATTTTTGTAATTTTTGTAATTTTTGTAATTTATGTAATTTTTTGTAATTTTTGTAATTTTTGTAATTTTTGTAATTTTTGTAATTTTTGTAATTTTTGTAATTTTTGTAATTTTTGTAATTTTTGTAATTTTTGTAATTTTTGTAATTTTTGTAATTTTTGTAATTTTTGTAATTTTTGTAATTTTTGTAATTTTTGTAATTTTTGTAATTTTTGTAATTTTTGTAATTTTTGTAATTTTTGTAGTTTTTGTAATTTTTGTAATTTTTGTAATTTTTGTAATTTTTGTAATTTTTGTAATTTTTGTAATTTTTGTAATTTTTGTAATTTTTGTAATTTTTGTAATTTTTGTAATTTTTGTAATTTTTGTAATTTTTGTTATTTTTGTAATTTTTGTAATTTTTGTAATTTTTGTAATTTTTGTAATTTTTGTAATTTTTGTAATTTTTGTAATTTTTGTAATTTTTGTAATTTTTGTAATTTTTGTAATTTTTGTAATTTTTGTAATTTTTGTAATTTTTGTAATTTTTGTAATTTTGGTAATTTTTGTAATTTTTGTAAATTTTGTAATTTTTGAAATTTTTGTATTTGTTGTAATTTTTGTAATTTTTGTAATTTATGTGATTTTTGTAATTTTTGTTATTTTGTAATTTTTGTAATTTTTGTTATTTTTGTTATTATTTAACAATTTTTTTAATTTTTGTAATTTTTAAAATTTTCATAATTTTTGTAATTTTAATTATTTTTTGTCGTTTTTGAAATTTTTGGGCTTTTTGAAATTTTTGTTATTTTTGTAATTATGTCATTTTTTTACTGTTATTTTTTTTTATTTTTGTCATTTTTGTCATTTTTGTGATTTTTGTCATTTTTGTAATTTTTATGATTTTTGTCATTTTTGTGATTTTTGTCATTTTTGTCATTTTCGTCATTTTTGTCATTTTTGTCATTTAAATCATTTTTGTAATTTAGTCATTTATGTCATTTTTGTCATTTTTGTCATTTTTGTGATTTTTGTCATTTTTGTCATTTTTATCATTTTTGTCATTTTTGACATTTTTGTCATTTTTGTCATTTTTGTCATTTTTGCCATTTTTGTCATTTTTGTAATTTTTGTCATTTTTGTCATTTTTGTCATTTTTGTCATTTTTGTCATTTTTGTAATTTTTGTAATTTTTGTAATTTTTGTAATTTTTGTAATTTTTGTAATTTTTGTAATTTTTGTAATTTTTGTAATTTTTGTAAATTTTGTATTTTTTGTAATTTTTGTAATTTTTGTAATTTTTGTAATTTTTGTAATTTTTGTAATTTTTGTAATTTTTGTAATTTTTGTTATTTTGTAATTTTTGTAATTTTTGTAATTTTTGTAATTTTTGTGATTTTTGTAGATTTTGTAATTTTTTTAATTTTTGTAATTTTTGTAATTTTTGTAATTTTTGTTATTTTGTAATTTTTGTAATTTTTGTAAATTTTGTGATTTTTGTAGATTTTTTATTTTTTTTAATTTTTGTAATTTTTGTCATTCTTGAAATTTTTGTAATTTTTGTAATTTTTGTAATTTTTGTAATTTTTGTAATTTTTGTAATTTTTGTAATTTTTGTAATTTTTGTAATTTTTGTAATTTTTGTAATTTTTGTAATTTTTGTAATTTTTGTAATTTTTGTAATTTTTGTAATTTTTGTAATTTTTGTAATTTTTGTAATTTTTGTAATTTTTGTAATTTTTGTAATTTTTGTAATTTTTGTAATTTTTGTAATTTTTGTAATTTTTGTAATTTTTGTAATTTTTGTAATTTTTGTAATTTTTGTAATTTTTGTAATTTTTGTAATTTTTGTAATTTTTGTAATTTTTGTAATTTTTGTAATTTTTGTAATTTTTGTAATTTTTGTAATTTTTGTAATTTTTGTAATTTTTGTAATTTTTGTAATTTTTGTAATTTTTGTAATTTTTGTAATTTTTGTAATTTTTGTAATTTTTGTAATTTTTGTAATTTTTGTAATTTTTGTAATTTTTGTAATTTTTGTAATTTTTGTTATTTTTGTAATTTTTGTAATTTTTGTAATTTTTGTAATTTTTGTAATTTTTGTAATTTTTGTAATTTTTGTAATTTTTGTAATTTTTGTAATTTTTGTAATTTTTGTAATTTTTGTAATTTTTGTAATTTTTGTAATTTTTGTAATTTTTGTAATTTTTGTAATTTTTGTTATTTTTGTAATTTTTATAATTTTTGTAATTTTTGTAATTTTTGTAATTTTTGTAATTTTTGTCATTTTTGTAATTTTTGTAATTTTTGAAATTTTTGTATTTGTTGTCATTTTTGTAATTTATGTGATTTTTGTAATTTTTGTTATTTTGTAATTTTTGTAATTTTTCTTAATTTTTGTTATTTTTGTAATTTTTGTAATTTTTGTAATTTTTGTAATTATTTGTCATTACTTGTAATTTTTGCAATTTTTAAAATTTTCATAATTTTTGTAATTTTAATTATTTTTTGTCGTTTTTGAAATTTTTGGGCTTTTTGAAATTTTTGTTATTTTTGTAATTATGTCATTTTTTTACTGTTATTTTTTTAAATTTTTGTCATTTTTGTCATTTTTGTCATTTTTGTCATTTTTGTCATTTTTGTCATTTTTGTCATTTTTATCATTTTTGTCATTTTTGTCATTTTTGTCATTTTTGTCATTTTTGTGATTTTTGTCATTTTTGTAATTTTTATGATTTTTGTCATTTTTGTGATTTTTGTCATTTTTGTCATTTTTGTCATTTTTTTTCATTTTTGTCATTTTAATCATTTTTGTTATTTAGTCATTTTTGTCATTTTTGTCATTTTTGTCATTTTTGTGATTTTTGTCATTTTTTGTCATTTTTATCATTTTTGTCATTTTTGACATTTTTGTCATTTTTGTCATTTTTGTCATTTTTGTCATTTTTGCCATTTTTGTCATTTTTGTCATTTTTGTTATTTTTGTCATTTTTGTCATTTTTGTCATTTTTGTCATTTTTGTCATTTTTGTCATTTTTGTCATTTTTGTCATTTTTGTCATTTTTTGCCATTTTTGTAATTTTTGTCGTTGTGACGTCGCACACAGGGGTAAATGCACCTAATAAGCGATCAAAATTATTTGCGGACAAACGGTAAACGGTAGACATTTGATATCTTCGCAACATTTCTATATTTTTAGGTGATCTATCAAATTTTTGAAAGAAAAAAGTGATTTTTTCACCTGGAAGGGAGATAAAAAAATTATTTCTTGAAACAATTAGTTTAGAGAATTGATGTCTTCACAAAAGTTGTAGATCTTATTATTTTAAGCAACTTTGTTGAAGACACCATCAAGATCGCATGAAAAACATAAAAGTTGCGAGCATTTTAAAAATAACGAGCATTTTAAAAATAACGAACATTTTAACAAGTAATTTTGAGTTTTTATTTAATATCTTTTTTAGTATACGATTTACAAACTTGGTAAATTTGAGAAAGTTGTTCAAATTGTTAAAACACACAATTTTGTGGAACATTTCAACTACATATTTCAACTAAGAAAGGAGATTTACTACAAAATATCCAAAATAATGCCTTTTTTCAGTAAGTTATAACTTAAGAGTTCGGACGAGTTCGGATAATTTTTTGAGTGGGTTCTGTAGGTCAAGTTATTGGCTTTTCATTGGTATAGAAATTTAACATTAGTTTTGGATAGATTTTCTGCAAACAAGCAATCAAAAATGAGATTTTTCCTCTAAAAACAGGAAAAATTGGGGTTTTTTTTCTTCGAATTTTAAGTGTTTCTAGAGTAAAAAGCGCATTATTGATTGCTAGTTTGCAGAAAATCTATCCAAAACTAATGTTAAATTTCTATACCAATGGAAAGCCAATAACTTGACCTACAAAACCCACTCAAAAAATTATCCGAACTCGTCCGAACACTTAAGTTATAACTTACTGAAAAAAGGCATTATTTTGGATATTTTGTAGTATATGTATCTCCTTTCTTAGTTGAAATATGTAGTTGAAATGTTCCACAAAATTGTGTGTTTTAACAATTTGAACAACTTTCTCAAATTTACCAAGTTTGTAAATCGTATACTTAAAAAGATATTAAATAAAAACTCAAAATTACTTGTTAAAATGCTCGTTATTTTTAAAATGCTCGTAACTTTTATGTTTTTCATGCGATCTTGATGGTGTCTTCAACAAAGTTGCTTAAAATAATAAGATCTACAACTTTTGTGAAGACATCAAGTCTCTAAACTAATTGTTTCAAGAAATATTTTTTTTATCTCCCTTCCAGGTGAAAAAATCACTTTTTCTTTCAAAAATTTGATAGATCATCTAAAAATATAAAAATGTTGCGAAGACATCAAATCTCTACCGTTTACCGTTTGTCCGCAAATAATTTTGATCGCTTATTAGGTGCATTTACCCCTGTGTGCGTCGTCTCAAAGCATTCCTCAGATATTTCTGCCTCTCAGAAACTCTCTCGGTTTAAGGCATTGTTAAGCCTGTGGAATAAGTTAACGAACTTCGACATACAATGATCTTAACTTGTAAACTTTTTCTGTATAAAACATGTGTCAAATATTTGAAAACTTTGACTATCTTGCCACTCATCACGAATGTTCGTATCATAAATTAAATATATGGCACATAAAAATAACGTTCGTAGGAATGGCTCTCCCAGTACAGCTTCTCCTCCTCTTCTGACAGCTTGGTAATTTATCCAAAAATATTAAACGTCAAACGTCTCTCGGATGTACCATTACCACATGTCTCGTAAAAAGTTGACTGCCCGACGCTTGCAGTCTACCTAAATACCTACAGCAAGGAAAAAGTTTAGATCAAATATGCCCACAAACAGATCCCCTCCAGTACTTATAAGTATGAGTGTTTGCACATTAGTGTTGTTTCTGGCAGAAAAAAACGGCATCCACACAGCTAAATACTACAGCATGATGTTTACCACGCCACAAGAGCAATAAAGTTATTCCGCCCATCGTTACTTTCTACCCTGCCTTTGTTATTATGTACTTTTTGTAGGGTGTCAGGCGCGGCAAAAAGTCAAACGAAAGGACTCCCGTTTACGCCTCAAAAATCGACCAATAGATTGGCAGTAAACGGTAAGGGGTGTTTGTTGCCAATAAATACTATTGAAATTGGGACAGTTTCAATACAGGTACATTCACCCTATACGTGCCGGGTCATAATGAACGGAAGCTAGCTGGAAATGAAAGCGGAGAAAGTGAGTTAGTTAAAGTTAAGGATATCCATTTTTTATGGGGAACTCGTTGCAGAAATTGTTTATGAAATTATTTTTGTTCGAAAGCTCCAATCAGAGCAGTCTATTTCAATTGACGTCACTCGTTCGAATCACCACTGCACTGACTGACACTGTCCACAATCTGTCTGTGTAAGCGTTCTGCCGTTCCGGGTACCTTTTGAAATAAGTATCAATCAAAGCCATGGCATGCCATGATTCCTGTTGCGTTTGTTTGTAGATTCGACGGATAGTGTTATCGTTTTCATCGTCGTAATGTCTATGATAATTTTCTTACACCACTCGCTAGCTAGCTACTCCCTACTCCCCGTTAGCTGATGGCGTTGGGGTAAATTTCGATCGGCCTGCTGTGTCGATGATTGCTCTAACTCATCGTAGAACAACAAACATATGTACCTGCCTACATATGAACATTACATGCTCACTTATACTTATATTCAGTCCACTCAGCGTGTCGTCAATGAGAAACTCATCAGGTATTGTGGTTTAGATTGAAAATAAAACCACGGTTGATCTAAACAATCGATACGTAGATATGCTGTTGGTATGTTTACATTTCGTCGTGGCAAGGCCCTGTAACAACAGACGCAAGTATGCCTAGCCAAGCCTACTGTGGTACTAGATCCGTGTATTCGGTAGCATGATAAATGATACTAACCTCGTACTTACTGAGATAGGAGGAAGTATATTAATCTTCCTGTGTAAATCGAATCCAGAACAATTATTCATTAACCTTTTCGTTCGATTTGGACCGTTCGAGAGACCTTCTACCCTACCGATACATTCCAACCAGTACTTCTGGCGTGTTTGAGAGCAAATATACCATATCATGATGTGCGATGACCCATGGTATAGGAGGTAGGGCCCGTTTAACTAAATAATTGATAAATTATTCAAACAACCGCTGTAGGTACCTTCTCGTGCTGGATTCGCGAAACGCTTAAAATGTCGAGCGACTTCTGTTGCGAGCACCACCAACAGGACCTTCATATGTACATACGACGACGCCATCCAAACTGAAATTTCCCATACGCATATGTTAAATACAATTAATGGACATTCAACCTTCAACAGCAACTTGGTAGCTGCACTGAAAATATGGCTGAACCGTCGAAGAGCGAGCTTATTAGATTCAATTAAAGTAATCCCGAGCAGACTTTTATGGCAAAATTATACCTAATTTTGCTATCATGCCTTGAAGGTTAAATGAGGTATCATTTTGCCCGAATAAAGGTGGTACAATGCTAAAATTTGGGTCTCACTTTTCATATAAGGATACCACGATTATACCAAGTGTAGGTTTCACTGAAACCTCAATGATGCCTCATTTAGCCAACGTTTTAAAACGAGTATTGAGGGCATAATGATGCCACTTTCAGGTATAATTTGATGACAAAATTTGGTATCGTCGTGCTTTCAAAATTTCATTGAAAAGGATGGCTCAACGAGGTATTAAAAACATTCAGTGAAACCAAATTTCGGAAGAACTGTCTATCCGTATTTAGAATATGGGCGCCAAATTGAACCATCTAATAAACCATTTAATGGTTTACTCCAACAAAAACAAAAAAACACCCAGGCGTTAGAGTGAGCGATATATAAACGCGCCAGCATTAAATTTTACTTCGGAAGTTCGGACTTCCGACTTCCGAAAGATTTCTGACAAAGAAAAGTGAAGTACTAGATTGTCTGAAGTCTGGGTTTTGTTGCCAGTTCACCAGCGACGTTTCTAAAATTTTCGTTAAAATTCTCAATATGAATATCGCCTTCTCAAAACACAACTTCAGAAATAAACATCGCAATGTGTTATAAATATTGGCTCCACCTGTGGTTGCATAAATTAAGGCGATTTAGAACGTTCATTAAGAGAAGGGAAATCATAAAAGGTATCATTTCACAAGCGTTTAATTTGAATTAAAAATCTTTCTTCCTATTCGAACCAACTAAACCCTTAAATTTATACTAATCCAAAAACTCAATTTCCGAATTAAGAACAAATTCCGATGTGACTGTTTAAAATGCTGTTAATAATAATATTTATGGTGGTTATCATAACTTATCCCTCAATCTGAACAAAATACTTTTTATTGGACAGCGGAGTTGAAATCACTGTTTTTAAAATCAAATGATTAAACATATCTACAGTTATTTTGCTGACATTTTTTAAATTTACTTAAAAAAAACTGAAAATAATTGAAACAATACTTATGACGTAGTTTAACATTAGTACAAACAATCGACAAACCGACAAACAAATTGTAAAATTCATGTAAATCTTCATCATCAATTCTGGTAGATTTACATGACATAAGGAAATCTATCAGTATAGTAAAAAATAAGTTCACAAGAAACCGCAAGAAAATAAAACTTTCATGCAACATGAGTGTTTCCAAATTATTTCATTTTTTGCTGCTATTTAAATCAAACCCTAAAAAAACATTTCCTTTTGCCAATTTCTTTTATCGAAGCAAATTTCAAAATCAAAAAAGGGTTTTCAAATTAGGTTACGGTACGATGCAAACGTTGTTCTTGGATAATGAAATATTAGAAAAAATACAATTAATTTCGAAGAGGAAATTATTTTTATTATTAGAAGCTGTATACTTTTTTTTTCAATAGCTATGCTTTCATTTCTTTTTACTCAACTTGTTTTTTGATATAATAAAAAAAGTTCATATTATTCTCCAATGAATGTCCCTATAAATTATTCGATAAATAATTTCATTCTTATTTTAGATTAAATATTTCGTTATCAAATTAAAATTCGATTTTTGTTTCATCGTGCTTAAAATATTGAAAACAAAGATTACTCAATGAATTTTCAAAATATTTTCCTCCTTATATAAGTAGGTAAGTTTTTTTTCTTTTTTGCTCTACGTGTACTTTTGCTTACAGGTGAACCCGAAGGATTCTACATTCGAGCAACAGTGATACTTCAAACCTCGTTGCAGGAAATCGCATTCACCGACCTGAAAGAAAATTAAATCTGCTGTAGTTCTCAAATTTTTAAATTATATTTTATTTTTTAATCAGTATTAGTCTAACATGCAAGCTGATTAAACCTATTTCTATAATCAAATGATACTCCAAATACGGACTTAGGAAACAACTCATAATTATATTATCAGCAATGTTCATAAAATTATTTCTTAAGGTATCAATGAGAATATACACAAATGATTTGATGAAAAAAGTTATGGTTTTGTCTTTCTTTGAACAATTTTTTTAGTTAATTTTAAGCAAGGCAACTAGTAAGTAGAATTTAATTTATGAAAAAAAAGGTTTGCAAGAACCGGCAAAAAATTATCTAGTAATGGCTACATTTTCAAATTCATCCGCTGTATTCAGACTTATGATTTAAAAACAATGGTTCGGTTTAAATAATTGTTGTTTGTTGGCTTGTAAATTGTTCGCAACAAAATGCTTGCCATCTCTGTTTTTGTATCAATTTTTCATGAATTCACTCAATGCTTCAAGAGAACAATTTAACAATTTGAAAAACAAAGTCCAACAATAAAAACCTTTTTTCAGAAAATCGTGATGGCAATATATTATGAACAAAGGTTGACAAAAATTTTAAATTTTGCTAAACTAACCCAAATATTGAATCTGATTATAGGTGAAATTTAGATCTAATTTGACTTACCATTTTGACGGTAGCATCAAGAACGGCCAATCCACAGTTGGGTTTAGTAGTCATGATATTTAAGTGTCGAATAATCAACCGCTTGGAGGAAACCTTATCGAGACAGCGTATTCACATCATAAAAGCGCCAATACGATGTTATTGGCCTGCTGTATTTCTCGGATTTTCTATTATCTGACTTGTTTATTTTCCATGCGCATTTTTCTGGTTTCTGTTAGTGCTGGTGCATAATGGAATGCACTTGTCGGCGACGTATTGACCTTTCAACACGGGCACAGCCTTGGAGCATCGATTCCGGATCTTCCGGTTGTGCTTGGAGAACTTTTGGTACACGGTTTTTCTCCTCTGTCATCCTTCTGGTTTCCCTCGGATCGGCCAATCCTCCGGCTCTCGGATCAGCCACTTTCTGGCGCTCCTCCACCGATGCCATCTCCGGCCGATCATATCTTCTTCCGGCTGATCAGATTGAACCGGGTCGATTTCGATGTTGGGTTGGACCTGCTGGGTCGGATGTGTGTTGGCTCTAGCTGATGATGTCCGACTCTTGAAGAAAATTTACTATCGATGTTGCTGCAAAAAGTAAATGAAATGAATTTTCACCCAACAATTGTGTACTTACCAAATTTTTCAGCTTACCTTTTCTATTGTCCGGGTTGAAATAGCGCTTTAGAACCGAGTATAAAATGATAGATCCAGTGGAAGCAACAACGTTCAGGGTAAGGAATTCACTAAACCACAATTCTGTAGCAACGCCGCTGTTTGGTCGCGAAGAGAAATAAACATTTCGGTTTGTTTTTGTTTTCTTAGTTACACGATGAAATAGTTTTGCCTGAACTGTGTTATAAATATTTCATACCCGGTGAAGTAAAATAAGGTTCGAAAAGGTGCAAATCTGGGGGAGGAAGACTGAAATTTTCTGCATCGTTTTTTTACTGTTCGGCAAAAAGCAAGCAATTGTTGAAAAGATTTGTAATCGTTCAAATTTTAACTTTAGATGATTAGTTTCGTGTTGCGAGTCATGTAACTCAGTTGTTTGGGTGCTAAATTTAAATTTAGCTAAATTTTTAAAACAACAATTAATCAAACCATTTTTATTTATCAGCTTCAAACTTTGACGAAATTTGAGCGATTAAATACGCCATATTAAACAAGAATTTTCCAGAGCAAAACAAATAGAATTAAATCATTGTTTTATGCAAAACAAGTGCTTTTCAGCATCAAACAAGTTCTATTAAAAATCACTAAATAAGAAAGTAAAATTTTGAACCTCCGCACTGGTCGGTAGATTGATGAGAGAAATTTGACGTTTGAAAGATTTTTTTCTTTTTTTATTCAGTCTTCCTCCCCCAGGTGCAAATGAAATATATCTACCAAATTGAAAGTTTTGACGTCAGTTTTGAGATTACGTACAATGTGTGCTAGTTTACAATGAAACGAATTCAGCTTCACATGAATCGAAACATTACATGAAATGTAAAAGGTCACCTTATTCCCTCTGTGTTATAGAGTTGGATTTTTAAAATGAAGAAAATTCAAAAATTTTAATTTTTTTTTACAATTCCGTTTATTTAAAGCGACTCAGAGTTATATATAAATTTTATTATTGCTTACTGATTTTTTTAAACACCCGCATACTAAAAAACTGTATTTCAAATAGTCTCTACGATACATCTACGGCTTCAGAAAAAGTGATTGTCTCTGTAAACGTAGCTATTATTTTAAACTTTACTTCGACAACGATAAAAACTTAAAATTAACGTTCTTGTGAATAATTCATAGTATCTGGAAAGGTGAATGAATGGTTTAACGATTTACTTCAATTTTATTAATAGACGTAAAACTGTTCTCGAACCATAACGCAAAGCGTTCATGACGTCTGTCAAACTCATGTCAAAAATGACCAAAATGCGGTTCAGAGATGCCAAATGATTCGAGAAAATAAACTCAGCATAGATTTTGAAAAAAACTTTTGTAGAAAAATAAATTAAATTTTGATTATTGAATCGATAACATTAACAGCATTATAGTTGATGGTGGTCAAATGTTCGATACAAAAGCTACAATTTCTCATAAAGTGCTTTTAGCTGAGTTTAATACATCGGTTCCCTTAAAAAAAAATTTTGTTTCTTTAATATGCTAAATTCACACATCTATATATTTTAACGAACAAAGATTTTTTAGGTTTGATCTTTTCGAGCATTATTTTAACATCTCATGAGGTGATAAAAAGATAAAATAAAAAAATAACCCAACTATGTAGAACTTTGAGTTTAGGAAATATCACTCCTATAGGTATAGGTACTCCTATAGTATACTTTCGTTCAATTAGTTTTCAATAATAGTTCTTTAAACTCTATGTCCTTTTATGGGTGAAGGTTGGAACATGTTTAACGCATACCACGGCAATTCTTATTTTCTTCGCGTTCGTAACTTTTCGCGTTCACTGTGTCAGACAGATGACATAGTGCACGCGAACGTGAAGCGAATTGCGGTTGAGCTGTCAAAACCTGTTCCTATCCATTGAAATCGAATTTGTTGTTCGTTGAAATTGCATTGAGCATAAATACTGAATGCACTAGTAAACTTTTAAGATTTTTTTTTTAATTTTTTCGATTTGTATAGTTTTTGGAAATAAAAAGTAGATAATCGTAAAAATAGCTAAAATTGGCACCACTGCCCCACACCGGCTGCACCGGTAAAAAAAGTAAACAAGAAGGTGAATAATGGCGATTAAGCTGCTGGGATTCCCGAGGCTGAAGCTAACAAAAGCCAGCGGCATAAGGGATTATAAACTTCCGGTAGGTAATAAAACAGGTAATAATGGTATTTATATATTCATAATTTCAGTTTTGTTACTCTAGGAATGTACATCTTTGGCCAACCAGGAGAACTCAACGTTGAAAGAAAGCTGGTTTACCATCAACAAATTTCTCAGCAGTCCCGAAAATTCCAGATGGTAGCGTTCCAAAAACATCTGTACCGGATTGGATGTCCACGAACGAAGAATTTATGATATCTAAATATGATGAAAAACAACCTCAAACGTAAGTAATAAAATGAAATGAAATTTAATAGCATAATTTATTAAGAAATCCGAAATCCCCATACGTTTTTACATCTGTGTGCGTGCTCTTTTCGAGCACGATTCCCAGAACCGTTTGAATGAACATCATTTCAAATCGTTTCACAACTGTTACTGTAAGTGTTCGGTTATGAGAAAACATTTAGAATAACTGTAACAGGAACAGTTTGATTGTCCGAGTATGTTTTCCATGAGCGTTTTTTGGATTTTATCTTAACTGTTTGTAGAACAGTCGCCCCATACAATTGTTTTAACAGTTTTAAACAGTAACATAACTTAACGCCATATTCAACAGACCGTCGTTTTGGAATTCAAGATAAGTGCAATGTTTTTTATGGTTTCAGATATCATTTTCTAAACGTTTTTTTACGCTGTTTCTAATCGTTTTATGACTATTACTGGAACTGTTATGTTACAATATTTTCGTATTCGGGCATTTAAATAAATATGAAAGTTTCGAAATGCTGATATGCTTAAAACAAACTTTGGACCCATATATTGTTTTTACGCGGTAGAAGGTTAATGTTTTTTTTTATTAAGACCCACGTAAGGCTAACTAAAAAAATTAATCTTATCTTGTCTCAACATACACGAAATTCATATGGCTAATATAAAATAACGATACCTTGATCATGACTAGTTTTGCTATGATAGAAAAATCATCACTAAATAATGCGCACACTGTACTGGCAATGACATAGTTCATCGTTTGTTTTCAGTTCAAATTAAACTCAAACACCATAATCAACCAGATTTTTCGTTGCAGTAAATTGAATACCAAATCATGCTATCATTTTGATCTAACTTTTCTGCTCTATCATGATAAATGAAACCTTAATGATACCTCGTTTTGTTATATCGGAAAAAACCAAACCAAACAGTGCTTTCATTTTGGTCTCAACGCCTTATTAAGGTATTGTTTTGGTATCATATTTCAACATATTGATGCTTTAATGAAACCTAAATTTGTCATCGGGTAAAATACGATACTTAAAAATGCTATCATTCTGGCATTGATAGCTCATTTTGGATACTGTTTGCTATCGATTCAGGCATCAAAGTCTGCTCGGGATGGCATGGGGACAGTTTAAAATTTTAAAACTTTCGTCGAGCAGGAAGTCATCGATTTTGATGTCAACGCCAAGTCAAATTATTACAAAAGCATCAGCAGTGATGAAAGGAAACTTCAATATGGACACTTTTAGAAATAATCATATTACTGTCGCCGGTCTATTCAATTACCTTTGTATTACATGTCAATATTTTCAAGGCATTGCACACTGGGAGTTTTCGATCAAAAAAGGTACATATTTCGTTTTCAAGCACCACACGCGTGATATATTCTTGTAAACCATCCTTTCTTATGCAGAAAAAAACGAGGAATCGAATGGACTACTGTTTTTACATTTACATTTACATTTTACGTTTCGGAAGATCGTGATGAGACGAGAGAAGTTACTATGGGATCAAAAAAATTTACAGCGTAAGAAAGAAAGTTATAGATTGAAAACGTTGTATAATTTCAAAGGAAAGAGTGGCAAAAATGTTAGCTGATTTTGCCACTCCTTTCTTAGAAACTCCTTCCTTAGAAACAATAATACAATACATACCGGTGGACAAAACTTTGGACCGGAAAGTCATGCGTGCTTACGCAAGTAAGAAAACTACCTCAGTTCAGGATGTAGCCAAAATCGTGGATCTCCTCTCTGCCCTGTCCGACGTACCAAGGTAAAATTGGGTCCAAATACGCCTGCTGTCCTTGATCTGCAAGCATGATCACCCAGTACTGTTTTGACCGGGTTTGGTATCTTCTTCTCAAAGGACACGATGGCTCGGTACACTCAGAGGAAATCTTATTATAAATTTCATAAGACACGTCTTATGACCCGTTTTTTTGCGCCCAAAATTTTTTTTTTCATTAAAGTCTTATGAAATTCTTTCAATTTTCATACGAAGTTCTTATGAAAAATTGAAGAAGCAGCATTGTGAATAAATAATGAACACATTCATTCTATCAGTCTTTTTCCCCCGTCATACCAAGCACTAACCAGTTGTGGAGCAATCATTTTTCCTGAAAGTTGAATGGGATTTTGTTATTCTAAATGATAAGTTTATTTTTTTGTGAATTTTCAAATCATATGTAAACAATAAATTAAACACAATTTATTGTTTACTTTTCAGTATGTTGACCGGCTAAAAGGATAAATTCAATGGACCGGGTGCGGCAGAATGACTGTTGGAACCGGGCGTTGGTGTGTGCTTATGGTGATCATAAAGTAATTCTAAACAAATTATCCAGAAAATAAACTGAAAGTTTTTGAAATCAATTACCTCGATATTTTCTCATCAAAGGGGCCGTTCAGATACCACGTGGACAGAAAAATGAGATTTTTGACCCCCTCCTCCCCCTCCGTGGACAAGCGTGGACATTTGGCTAACCCCTACCCCCCTCCCCGGATGTCCACGTGGACACATTTGAAAAAGTTTTTATTTTAAATTTGATAGTTAGAAAACACCACTTTTTGCCTTTTTGTTATAGAAATGGCTGAATTTGTAAAACCGATTAAGAATGTCCTAATATAATTTTTTTTCAAAATTTTTACATTTCTTACTTATCATATTTATCACTTGCTTTCAAGTCGCTGCTTATTGTATAAACTTTAAATGGAAAAGTATTCCATTTTTAAATTTTGATTTAAACATCTCGGTAGTGAATTTTGAATAGGGCGAAATGCGCCAAATGTAAACAAATGGTGTTTTCAGCATGGTGATAAAGTACGTTCGGAGACCTACATTTTGATGGTACAACGTTAACTGAAGGATAATTGGTTTTCGAGAAATTATGAAAACAAAATATTTTTTTTTGCTGGGAGCTTATGAAGATGTCAAACTTTGAACGCGTTTTTTTCTCGAAACAGTGATGTTGGTGCATTCGCCATATTCAAAATTCGATACCGAATACTTAATATTTATTCACCTTTAGAAAATATTTTGAAAGTAAGTTTGTCCACGTGGACATGACCCAAACCCCTACCCCCCTCTCCGTGGACAAGCGTGGACATTTCCATACCCCCCTCCCCCCCCCTAAGTTGTCCACGTGGTATGTGAACGGCCCCAAACGTGAAATTTTCTGTTTCCATAAGACCCTGTTATGAAAAGCAATAACCGCTCATCGAAGCAGGTGTTCATCTGAAGAGTTCATTCGTTTCATAAGACAATCTTATGAATTTCATACATTTTTCTTATGGCGCCACTCCATAAGAGAAACTTATGATATATATGTATAATAGTATTTTTCTAAGTGTACAAATTCAGATCGTATCGAATGAGGTTTTTGGGCCCATACCGAATCCCTTTTGAGAAAACATGTAAATCCTGCAGATTTTATCGAAAACTTTGCAAAAGACTGGAAATACGAAAAAGAGTAGGCTGCGTCTGTAAACGACAGTTGTGATTTTTTTTGCTGCTAATTTTAACTCCTGGAAAAAATATATGTACTTATAAATTGTTTTTTTTTGTGTTGAAAAATGTTGATGTTTTGAGGTGTACAAGATTTATTTATTGCCAAAATTGGTGGATGATGTCTACTGTTCGCTGCAACAGCTGGAGCCTGTGCTAAAGCTGATTGGAAATAACGAAGAACCTTGTACTGAGAGCATCAGCGTCTACACGTAACGACCGATGAATCATAAAAAAAGCTCAAGGAAAAGTACATTTCCAGGAACGTTGATTTTAGCGAACTCGGGAACAAATTTGGGGTACGAAGTGACAAGTTAAATGGGATTTTACTGGAGTAGGAGAACAGGAATCACCGGTTCAAAAATACTGATGGAAGAAATCAGCGTCCCAGACCTGCCTGGCTAAGCGTCAACCTAAGAAGTTTCTGGTGAGATCAATCCATTTTTTTGTTTTTATTTCTGATTTCAACTGTACATTTTAAACATTATCACTTTATAACCTAACCCTACATAATCATAAGAAGCGTTTGGCAGGGAACTCCACGCTTCATCTCTCCCTTGTTCCTGTATCTTTTGCGTTTTCATCACATTGTTGGCCTGGCCGTAGTAGTATCTGCAATGCACGTTCTATGTATCAGATACTATGTTGAAAAGAAAAATGAGGAACGCAAATTTTTCATTTTCCAGGATGCATACAAGTTTTGGCCATGTTGGTGTTAGAAGAAGAAGAAGAAGAACTTTGCAAAAGACTGGAAATGCTCTTTCCGGAAAATCATTAATAAAGTCTTCAGAACAGGGCCGTAGGAAGAACCGACTCATAGGGGGAGTTTTGATGACTGATTTTTACCTATGATTTTTCCCAACAATTCACGAATACAAAAAAAAACAAATTATGTTTGTGTCTATATGAGTTTTCATATTAAATTGTAACTTTAGAAGATTGATCCTAAATCTAAAAGGTGAGCTAAATTCACCTTCATCGATGGTAAAAACCTTTGAATTTGCTTAGGAGTCTGGTAGATCAAACTTAGTTGATTTGGGCATGAAACAAGCTTTTATAGGAGTCTTCTATTTCTTGAAAAAAAAACTTATTCTGTACCTACTCAAAACAAACCAGCACAAGCTTCCAAACTATTTTGCAAATTCAAAGATTTGAGTCTTTGATGAAAATAAATCAAATTTTCAAGAAAAAGTAAGAGATACAAATCATCAGAGTTTCGGATAAAACTTCCTTGATGCAAACTTGAACGAAATTCATTATTTTAGTATGAAATTTGGCTTTAAAAACTGCAATATTCACACATCGTGTTTTTCGGTTGCCGCTATTTAAAAAGCATTATTGTTCAACCAAGTGTATGAGTGTTTTAATTTTAATATAAGTAAGGATAGTTTTAAGCGTAATATAAGTAACCAGTCTGTATGATATTCAGTTATCGAAGACCGTCAACAATAAATAAATAAATAAATTAATAAAAAAAAATAATTCAAACGTTATGAATCTAATAATAAAACCTCATTCTACAAAATTTAACACAACACTTTCCGTTACTCAAATATCTATATTAAACTAGCAATTTGAATTTTGTTTATTAGTTTGTGAAACATAAAATGGCGAATATTGGTGTTCTTAATGTGTTAATAATCTTTAACAATACACTGGAAAAATATACAATTTTGTGCATATTTTATAAGTGAAAATGTTTCTTTAACAGTTGCACAATGAAAATCCTGCGGATGTTTTATTTAAATAAAAATAGGGTTTTTCAGATAAAACAAAGAATGCTACCTTTTGTTTGTGATTTTCAATAGAATTGTGTTTACAAACTAATTTTATTTAAAAATTGGATCATAGAAATTGAATTGACAAGCAATCTTAACACATTAAGGACCGGAAGAAATCTTTAATTAGAAACATTGGAATTCGGCAATCTAATTCTCAGAAACCCCTGCACTTATTTTTAGTTACGGCAAATGTTGTGTTAAATTTTGTCGAATAAAGTTTAACACTCAAATTCAGTCCATTTGAGTTATAAAGAGTGATACGCTCAAAATTTAGTCAATATCAACTTGACGTATTTCTTTCAATTTTGCATTTAAAAACCCTGAACACCCCTCATTTTGAAGATGTGTATGTTTGTAGAATGTTGCTCCTATTTTGATTTTGGAATTCACTCTTCAGTTGTCAAAATGCCGTCCAAGGAAGAAGAGCAGCGTATCAAAATTTTGCTCGCGCCTCTCGAAAATCCGAGCTACTCGCACGCAAAACTGTAGAAACCGCTAAAAGTTGCCAAATCAACCGTTACAAATGTAATTAAAGTGTTTGGGGAACGTTTGTCGACAGCCAGGAAGTCTGGATCGGGAGGAAATCGAAAACCGGAAGCCGCTGAGACGACAAAGAGTGTTGCCGGTAGTTTCAAGCGAAACCCTAACCTCTCTCTCCGAAATGCCGCAAATAAGCTGGGTGTATCGTCTACAACCGTGCGTCGAGCCAAAAAACGAGCCGGATTATCGACTTACAAGAAGGTAGAGACTCCAAATCGCGATGATAAACAAAATACGACGGCCAAAGCGCGATCAGGAGTTTTATACGGCAAAAGGAAGGGGAAAGGTAGAAGATATTTTCAAGCACATGAAACTGTCAAAGTTCGCGAAGAAATATCTGGTTTGGTAAGCCATCTGTACCTGTGGCTTGGAAAGCAGCATTTTCATTGCTTCCGGGACTGTCAACTAAGAAATTTACGTGAAAGAGTGTTTGAATAAACGTCTGCTGCCTTTCCTGAAGAAACACGGTTGTTCCGTACAGTTTTGGCCGGATTTGGCATCTTGCAGTTACGGTAAAAAGGCCATGGACTGGTACGCCGCCAACAACGTGCAGGTGGTTCCCAAGGACAAGAACCCTCCCAACACGCCAGAGCTCCGTCCAATTGAGAAATACTGGGCTATTGTCAAGCGGAACCTAAAGAATACCAAAAAAACTGCTAAGGACGAGCAGCAGTTCAAGGCAAACTGGCTTTCTGCGGCGAAGAAGGCGGACAAGGTGGCTGTACAAAATCTGATGGCAGGGGTTAAGCGTAAGGCCCGGCCATTCGGATTTGGAAAAGCGGAAGCCTAACTGAATATTTTTCCTGAATTTTATATTAATTAAACTTGAAAAAGAAATTTAATTTGATTTTTTAAATAAACGATTTCACCGATTTACACGCGTTTTCCCTTGACCAAATTTTGACCGTATAACCCTTTAATAGTATGTATAATGAAAAGAAACAATGAAACGGATCAAAATACTACCTCGATACTAAATTAATTGAACGTTACTTTCACCATCCAAGCAAGTTGATTTTTTATTTATTTTGCACCAATTCTTATTAGGGGAGCGTTTACACATTTCATTCGTAGATGCAACGTGAAAATCAATTGGATAAAAATTATAAATTTTTTCACGTAGCCGCTACGTGTAGATTGCTTTGCGTGTAGAGTTTCGCGTTACTAGAGTAAGTTCATTTCTTGAATTGAACATTTTACATGGAAAAAATCTCCTCGGGGGGGGAGGGGGGAGGTGGGGGTGGTGGGTTGGGTGGAGGTAATAATGTTTTGCATTATTAATTGATGAAAAAGTGAGTGCAAATACGTATTCTGTTAGCTTAAATATTGCGGGATTCCTGAAAATTTGTTAGCCAAACACAAAAAAAAATGAAAATTGTCAGAAACTCAAAAAATCGAGTTTATATTCAAAGGTTATGCTTGCTATGTTTAGAAATTCCGAATCTCTGTAGACAAAAAATGTTCCAAATTTCGATTTGAGTGTTTCAAACTGCAGACTTGAAATCTCAACTTAAAAGAAAAATAATAATTGACTGTGATTTTGAAAAACTAATACAGGCTGTGCAACTCATTTTTCCTTAAAATCTATCTTTTGGCTGACAGAAGAACTAGGTATTTCAATCAAACTCTAAACGACCCTCAGCATGACGACGACCAGAGAGCAGAAGTTTCCAAGTCGTGCGCTGCAGTAGGACGTAATGAAGATTTATAATCCCCTCTGTCCTCTATTGAATATCGTCATTATAGGTTGGTCCATCAACATTGCAATAGTTGGAAAAACTGCATTTGATAAACATGTCATTGGAATGAAAAATAAGTTTAAAGCCAAAGAAGATTAACAAACTTTACGTGTGCGGCTTAAGATCGAACCACTTTAACATCGCCCAACCTGCACAACGATTGAAGATGGAAACACTTTAATAGTCATTCGTGGAATGCATTCGTCGGGATTGATGGATGGATGGATGCAATGGTGCAGAATTCAGTTGCTGGGAGCTTCATCTCAGCGTAGGTAGGTACGATTTTGTGAAATTCTTCAATGATGGAGCAGATGCTGGGATTGATACGAGATGGATTCTAATTGCGCCGGTGTGCCTCGGACTGGCAAATTGCTATCTTGATGTGTTTTGATGGTTTGCAATAAGTCCAAGTCTTTAGGTGCTGTAGGAAATTTACCTAATGGATCATGTTTCCAACCACAAAGCTGACTATGTTTATGATTCTATAAAATATTCACTCAGAAGCAGAAACATCGGCAAAGTTCATAAAAATGTGTTTCGTACTTGACAGTGATCGAGTATCACATAATTATAATTCTTGAGGTGGAAAACGGAATGAAAACACACAAATCAGCTGGTGGTTTTAACGGTCAAATCATCACATATCAAAGTAGATAGTTCTCGAACCGAAAGACAACAAATGTAATTAAGCCACCAGTCATTAAATTTGCTAGACACATAAAAACATTGTCAGAAATAAACAGCGAAAGTGTTTGCATCTCAGTGGTTGACGAGTGCGAACAATCCCAACGGTTTCACACCATTGGGCGCAATTTTACGATTTAAAATCTCACTTTCGCACTCAGCAGTCAAACATTCAGAAATAAAGCTGCGAGATTTAAATTGTCACATTTGGATTGGAATGGGAAAATTCCTAGCGAATAAATACCTGAATGTACAGTACTTCAACTTTGGCAGCCTTACCAGTGTCAGGGTGCAAAACATTTAATGGTTTTTTTTTTTGAATGAATAATATCTATGTTCTGTCAGCTTCAAGCTATCTGGAACCACCTCACATTGTGGCTTCTGCTTTCGATTTAAAGATGGTAGTTGATTCATCCTAGAGCAAGAATCACATTCACATTCACTCGTTAGAGAATCATCATGATATGCGGGACATATTTGACCACATGTCTCCGATGTCTCTGGAGCCACCACATACTAAGAAACATAGCAGGCGCCAATTCAAGTGCAAGTCATTACCTCACACCTACTAGATTATGTCTTTCTGCAAATTTGTCCAACAAGCTATTATTTAGTGCATTGAAATGATTTCAAGCCATTACAGACCGCTGATGTCTCTGGAGCCACCACATACTATGAAATTTGGAGAATCCAATTCAAGTGAAATAAGTAGTATCATTTTCTAATTCTCTCAAAATTATGTCATTCCTGATATATTGCCATAAATAGTCTTCAATGAGTGCATCAAGGCTTTTTTTTCGATTCGAACCGCCGTGTGATACAGACGTGTTTTCGCGCAGTTCCTTAAGTTAAAATTATTTATTTTTTCGTCATAGCCGTCTAGTGCTCGAAGTGCCTTCGTCAGTATAATTTTTTTTTTTCAAAAGTTTATAAAAAGTGTTATAGAAACATGCCGTGCCATATCGCCACATGTAATATCGTTGATAGCGTCCACCTTTGGACGTGTACTGGACCATGCCACCGAAGGTACCATGCTGCCTGTATTGGAGTGCAGCGGAATTGCGAAGAATCGATCAGGCGGTTCATGCTCCCGGTGTGCCATGACTGCCAACTTTCAATGAACGAGCAGATTGACCATACAAAAATGATGACCCAGCAAACACAAATATTGGAGCAGCTCAAATTGCAAAATACGGCACATGAGAAGTTGAGCTCTAAGGTTTCAAAATTGTCATATATTGAAACTTTGATTGAGGGTATCGATACACTCTCGAATCAAATAAGTATCCAAAAAAATTAACTCTCCTCATTGATAAAAGCGGCCATGCGACCATCTCCGTCAGCAGATAATTTATTTGACACGCTCTCATCGTCTATGAAAGAGCAATACGTGTCAACTTTCGACGCACATAAAAAGAAGATGGCGCAAACCTTCGAAATGCTGGAAGAAATGATCTCAGGCCATCAAAATTGCCTTATGTCCATGGTGGAGGAGCAGCACAAAAATTGCTTCTCCAATTTAGAACAGGAGCTTACTCCTTCGCTCCAGTCCATTGCCTTGGAACTTAATGCACTAAGGGCAACCGTCCAAAACCCATCGAGTAACGTGGACCTGATTGATGAACTACGGTCGATTCACGACGCTGTTGCAGCAAAACCAGTCACCCCTTTGCTTGAACCAAGAACGTGTTTGGCCGAGGAATTGAATCAACAAATAAGTCAAAAAATTGACTCAGGTTGGCGCCTTCAGGGTACCAGAAAAGTATGGAAAGCCGATTGGACGGAGTACGACAATCGACAGATGCGCCGCAAGAAGCAGCAACTAAAAGCCGATAGAGCAAAAAAAAGACGGCAACGCAAGGCGCGTAATATTAACAACAATAATATGAACCCCCACATCAATAGCCGTTCTACCCACAACATGAATTATCCACTACCGCCTGATCGAGAGCTTCTTGCGGCGGCCAAAAACCTTTTTTCGCGTCCGCCAGCCAGCCCCAGTAAACGCAGAAGCAAACGAGGTATCCAATTTATAAGGGGTGAAACTTTAAACCCTCCAAAGGACAACGTTCGAGGAACACCAAGCCCCGTGCCGTCACCACGCCGTAATAGACGTCCGGTAATTACTGCACCCACCGTCCCACCAAATTTGCCAACGAATTCTTCGCCTGAAGTATCACCGCGCCGTAAAAGACGTCCGAGAATTACTGTACCTGCCGTCCCATCAAATTTGCCAACGAATCATAACGGAAACATGACGCCTTCAGTGCCACCTGTCTCCCCACAAGCGACGTTTGCCTATCCGTTTCCCAACCCGTACGTCACACCGTTTGCTGCCCCATGCTGCCATCGCGCTCCAACGGCTCCCACGGCGTTTGATTACCCGGTAATGTATGGGCAATATAATTTTCTGCCCCAACGACGCGTGCCAATGTAGGTACTAGATCTTCGATCGAAATTCTAGCTTATTGCCAAAATGTGAACCGTATGAGAAGCGCGGTAAAAATGAAGGAAATAAG
The DNA here is from genome assembly GCF_029784155.1 of Uranotaenia lowii. Lineage (NCBI taxonomy): Eukaryota > Metazoa > Arthropoda > Insecta > Diptera > Culicidae > Uranotaenia > Uranotaenia lowii. The sequence continues at coordinate 92,479,427 of NC_073691.1, forward strand.
CTTGAAACTTTTAGGCTCCTCTTTTCAAATTGTTCTCTTTACTGAAACTAGCTGGGACGCTAGCGTTAACAGTGAAGAAGTTTTCGGTTCGAGGTTTAATGTGTTCCGCAGCGATAGAAATTTAGCATTGTCCAAAAAAAAGTCAGGTGGCGGCGTTCTTGTAGCTTTGGATTCTATTTTTCCCTCAGAAGAAATTACAACGCAAACATATACTGAATTTGATTCTATCTTTGTAAAAACATTATTGGCAAAAGAAATGCACATTTTTGCTTCCGTGTACTTTCCACCTGAATATGCCACTTCACATTATTTTGAATTATTCTTCCAAATTCTTGAAAATACATTAGCTGAACAACCGGAAGCAAAATTACATATTTATGGCGATTTCAATCAACGCAACGCTGACTTTATTTTGGATGATGACAATGAAGCAATTCTACTTCCAGTCGTAGGCGAAAACGAAACGTTACAATTAATCTTCGGCAAAGCTTCTATTTTAGGCTTAAACCAAGTAAATCATGTTAAAAATAGTAACAATAATTATCTTGATCTACTTTTTACTAACTGTACAGAAGACTTTTGCGTAAACGAATCGGCTTATCCACTATGGAAAAACGAAGCATTTCACAAAGCGATAGAATACTCGCTCTTTATCCATAACTGTGCCAAACCTCGCGACTGGGAATACGAGGAAATGCCAGACTATCAGAATTCAAACTTCGAACTATTGAAACTAGAACTAATTAATATAGAGTGGTCAAGTGTATTGAAGAATGAAGGAAATGTCGATACAACAGTAGAAACCTTTTATAACATAATGATTAATCTAATAAACAGTTATGTTCCTTCAAAATTTAAAAGACGGTCCTACAGCTCTAAACACCCTGTCTGGTATAACAAGGATTTGAAAAACTTACAAAATAGGAAGCAAAAAGCTCATAAAGTCTACAGAAGTGATAGAAGTGTTACAAATCATCAAAATTATATAAATTTATGCAACCAGCTTAATTCATGTATAAAAAGTTCTTTTGAAAAATACAATCAGAAAATTGAAAAAGAAATTAAACAAAACCCAAAAGCGTTCTTTGGCTATACTAAAAAGCAGATGAAAAATTCAAACTTCCCTACTCAATTGACACTTGACGGAAGCATTGGAAATAATCCACTGGAAATTTCTAACTTATTTGCAACATTTTTTCAAGAAGTGTACACTTCTTTCACTGAGGCTGACCGAGATAGGGAATACTTTTCAGTCATTCCAGATTTAGCGTGTGACATTCAGGTCAATGAAATTGATTACAATAATGTTTCCGAAGGACTTAGAAAACTTGATGCTTCCAAAGGAGCAGGGCCTGATGGACTTCCCCCATGTTTCCTTAAAAACTTGGCGGCCGAATTGACAGAGCCTCTTCTGATTCTTTTTAATATGTCATTAAATTATAGAAAAGTACCCAAGTTTTGGAAAAAATCTTTTTTAATTCCGATTTTTAAGTCCGGAAAAAAATCAGATGTACGAAATTATAGAGGAATAGCTATTTTGTCTTGCATCCCAAAACTTTTTGAATCAATAATAAATGAAAAAATTTATCAACAAGTAAAAAATATTATAACGAGTAAACAACATGGTTTCTTCAAAGGGCGCTCTACAGCATCAAATCTTCTCGAATTCGTTACATACGTTATCGATTCTATGAGCAAAGGCTTTCATGTTGAGGCTATTTATACCGACTTTAGCAAAGCCTTTGATCGCATTGACATACCCCTTTTAATCTTCAAATTAAAAAAAATTGGCTTTCATCCAAATCTTCTCTCCTGGTTACAATCATATTTAACTGATCGAACACAAATCGTTCGTTTCCAGAACGAATTATCCAAATCTGTAGCTGTGACCTCTGGTGTGCCTCAGGGGTCTCATTTAGGACCTCTCCTTTTCATACTGTTCGTTAACGACATTTCCTTTATTCTAAAACGGATTGAATACCTAATATACGCCGACGATATTAAACTATTTCTGAAAATAAAAACAACCGAAGATGTTGAAACATTTCAAAACGAAATCAATGTTTTCTTTGAATGGTGCAACAAAAGTTTACTTCAATTGAATGTTAAAAAATGCAACTCTATATCATTTAGCAGAAAGCAAAGTTACCCCATCATTGAAACAAAATTAGGCAATCAACCAGTACAAAAAAGCAAAATTGTAAGGGATCTCGGCGTCATACTGGATTCAAAACTCACGTTTGTAGAACATCAGAACAATATCATCAATAAAGCAAATTGCATGCTAGGATTTGTAAAACGTTTCAGCAAACACTTTCAAGACCCATACACCATAAAATCACTTTATATATCCTATGTTCGTTCGATACTGGAGTATTGTAGCATCATATGGAATCCTTATTCAAATATTCACGAGCAACGTCTCGAATCAGTTCAAAAACAATTTTTGTTATATGCGCTACGTAAAATAAATTGGACAACTTTTCCTCTGCCATCGTATGAATCTCGTTGTAAGCTTATTGATATAGAACCTCTCAGTAAACGCAGAGAATTTTCCCAAATTGCATTTGTAAATGATGTTGTTACACAAAGAATAGACAGTCCTGAATTACTTTCAAAACTAAATTTTTACGCACCCTCCCGCCCATTAAGAAATAAACATTTGTTCTACATTAAACTTTACGACAAAGACTATGCAAAACATCAACCTATTAATCAAATGATGTACAAATACAATTTACAAAGTGAAATTATAGACGTAGCGATGAACAAAACACAATTAAAAAAGGCATTCAAAAACAACTTCATAGAACAACAAAATAGCTTACATTAGTTTTAAGTAGTTTTAAGTATTGTAGTCTACATAGTTTGACTTAATAAATAAATAAATAATCCATTTTTTGGATGACTTCATTGACTTTTTCATCAATCCAATAAATTTGAAAACAAAATAGTGTCAATAGAACAGCTCAACTATTGCATTCTTTTTGAGTTTACATAAAAACTCAAAACGTTGAAATTTAAAAGTATGCTACAAGTTAGTTACAGATTTAAGAACAGTATACTGTGATCTATGTCAGACGTGTTTTTCTAGATCATTCTAGATTTCTCTGAGGTCCTAAAGTTTTAATGAGACAATTTCAAGTTTCAGACCCCTGATCAATTGAAAAATTTGGAATTCATGAAACTGATTTAAAAATCTGAGAAAAAAATTCTTCAAAGGAAAATTTCTGCTGAAGAACTTCGTACCGTAACTAAATATCTCTTCAGATGGCCGAGTAATAGCCTGTTATGTGTTTTTTGACATTGAATACAGTTAAATTAAACCCGCAAAGCTGTCGGGTACAAACGAAACATTGCTCGACGAATTTGTTTATAGATGTTATCCTTCAAATTTCAAAGAAGTAGGCGTCGGCTGAAAGTGCACCAAGCGTTTTTCGTAGCTACAAAATTTTGATCTGAAAAAATCAGCAAAATTAAGTGGAAAATAGTTACATTTTTTTAATTGGAAAATGTGCAACCGTTGTAAACTGTGAAGAAAATGGCTGTCGAGGACCGCGCCCTCTGAATGGAAAAAAGATTTTCATTTCCTAATTTGCATGATGGAATCTAAATTCCCAGAGAATCCAAAATATTTAAAATAGAAGGGTGCTTTTCGAGGATTTTCCAGTTTAGTCAAAAATGTGATTCGAAAATGAGGAATATTTGTATATTCCAGCTCGTACTTCCAATGTGAAAGAAACGTAATTGAGATTTAAAGAAAGGTGTTTTGGTTTCGGTGATGTTATAGATACATATCCATATATTTAAGATGAGCTGAAATATTTAGGAAAATATGTTTGAAATATATGGTCTTCGAAATGTAGATAAGGTTGTGATTTTTACCTTGAAAACTGTTGTCAGAAATTTTTATCGCAAGGGCATCGCGCCATAAAACACTGATTTGGCCAATTGCTACGATTGAGTGTAAATTCTTTGGAAAAAAAAACAAAGCAACGATAAAAAAGTGATCCATAAGCTCTTACTGGACTATCAGGCAACAGTGACTGGAAGATGCACACGGAAAATAATATAAAGGTAAAAATTACCGATATAGCAAGGTGAACGCTCGTGAAAGCCAAAAAGGTGACTTCTACCTTTTCGAGGTGGAACTCAACTCACAGCGAGGTAAAATTTACCTGAATCGAGGTTGGAAAAAATGTACAATTCACCGAGAAAGGTGAATCCAAAAAAGGTTAACCTTAGCTCTTAGCGAGGTGAAGTTCATCTGAATTGAGCTGAATAAAAAAGTATTATTCGCCTAGAAAAAAGGTAAATCCAAACAAGGTAAAACTTACCTCGTAGCGAAAAAGTTGACCTGGATTGAGCTAAACAAAACGGTACAATTCTTCTCGAAAAAAAGTAACTATTTGACGAACCCGTTTTTTAAGGTTATGATTTTTTTTGGCAGTCAGGAAGGAAGCTTTGCTTAGTGCTCAATATGTGAACAGAATTGTAAGTGTTTTCTGTGTAACGAAGAAGAGCAAGAATATATTAACGCAATGCAGGAGGAAGCAGGTGAGTTGAAGAAAAGTAAAATTTACCTTTTTGCTGGGTGAATTGAAAAAAGGTAAAATTTACCTTTCTGCTAGGTGAATGTAAAAAAGGTAAAATTTGGAAAAAAAACACCTCGCTTCTCGGTAAAGTTTACCTTTTTTTTTTTATTTTCCGTGCAGGGATTATCAACATTAGTACAACATGACCGTCCAATAAAAATCAACCCCTGCTGCCTCCTTCCCTCATCTCCTATCAATGGACTTTGGTAAAATTATTTCATTTTATTTCAATTATTTTTATACATATTACGTCAATCCTATTTGACACTTAAACATTCCTTCCAAAATCTTTCTCAAACAACTTTATGGGTCGTATGAGTTCTCTACACCTAAACAGTTATTTTTGCTGTTTCAAATAATCCCTTCTATAATTACATTTACTTGTCGCGGTGTGCATTATGGCACCCCACTGATCTTCAAAAGCAGCACTTGGGATGAATATTGATTCCAGATACTCATTTTGGCATCTTTTGCTGCTCTTGATTATCCGTTTTACCTCATGCATCATCCAATGCAAGATGTGTGTAGCCACCTTATGCTATGTTGTGCTAGATGTTTTCCTTCAAATTTCAATGTTGCGGATTTGCCAAAAGACAAGCCTCCATTCAAGATTTATAATAAGAGTAATCTGTAATCCGGAAATTTCGATTGGGGAAGTGATTTTTTTACTGTTTTGTCCAGCTGACTAAGAAACAGGCCTGACTTCATTTCTACAAGGTTGAATAGCTGCCCACCGATAAGACAAACAAAATACGGTGGTCAAATCATGCTCAAAATATTTGGACCACTAGCTGGGAGATATTTATTTTTAAAAACTACGTAACTGATGGCAAAACGAACTCTTTAGCGGGCATCTGGAAGGTCTTCAGCCAGAAATTTTTCGTTGACAAGTCTCGCCTGAACAGAACACGTAATCAAAATTAGCCTTGATTTGGGAAAAGGGTGGTTCATAGTATACATTATAGATGGCGCACGGGGCGCCTAAAAATAAAAATTGTCGAACTTCTTCATTGGACGCTTTTTCTAAAAAAAACGTACTAAAATAGTAAAAATTTATATAGCAGTCGATCCTTAGTCCCCATTTTTTTTATATGGATCGATGTCGGTACCCTTGGACCATTTAGCTGAATCAGTCTTGGAGATCAAACTTCTTCGGAGTTTGAACAAAGCCTGAAGACATAGTCTTCAGGTTATTTATTTAGACTTTTATCAAACATATTATAATCAACACTGGTAACTTTAAGCATACTCCATATACTTCTGCAAGGACATCCTACTTCAGCACCACCTTCTGGAGAAAGTTCTTACTAGAAAGAAATTTCAAACATTGAGAAACTGAGGCAACTCTGAAGATTCTTTTCATCGACCAAAGGGTTCGCGTCTTAACTACAAAAGTTCGCATTTCTATGATCACGCAGAAAATTTTGTTTGTGTTTTATTTTCAGCATAGGAATTTAAGCCTACTTCAACTTTTCTCCGTGTAGCAATATATGTTGCTATGGTTCTCAAGTGGTGTTGTTTTCTGCCGAATGGAAAAAAGGTCCCGATCGACGGAGTATGCTAAAATATCTTCAAATTGAGATTCTACATGTTATTTGAATATTAAATCTGGAACAATCTTTGATCGAAATTTCAGTTTTTGGACAATACTGAATATTTCATAAAAGAAATCATTAAAATGAAACAATTTTACTAAGTAAATTGCATAAAACAATTGATCTTAAAATCTACTCTGCAATATGATTTTACATTAATTAAATATCACAAAACACAACTCAATTGCTCTGGAGCACATTTGGTAAATGGAAATCCACATTTCTCGAAAATAAATGAGCTGGTAAAGGGAAAAAAAATCTTCACGTGGGCTTTGCTTTTATCAATACCTTTTATTTAGGGATATCTGATTTTTTGAAAACTCCAAAACATGTTGAACCGATAAATCAAAATCATATTTCGAGTGTAAAATTTATCAACGAAGTCAACTAACTTTTCATGAAAGATATCATGAAAAAATAGTATACTTGTGTTATGATATAGGTAATTGTTCGGAGAAGAAAAAATCGTCTAAAGCAACTGAAATCTTCTCGATAGCATTTTTTCATGTTCGTAAGAACTTTCCTCACATGGAGGCGCATTTCACGTGTCGCTCAAGTTTTTGGGGAGTGAGAAATATTCTACTTACTATTATTATATTTGCTTTTATACAAAATTTAGTGGTAACAAGTGTAATCTTCACGGCCCTTACCTGTAGAAACTAGGAATTCTATATCGTTTTTTTATTTGAAACATGAATTCAATATCAATTTTAATGTCCATATGTAATCTCTCAATGAATCTATGCAAAATTCAGATTGTAAAATAAGCAACAGGTTCTTTGCTTGTGCGCGCTTCCCGATTCATTGAATATCAAATCAATCGTAGTAATCCGTGAAAAGCTCCTCATAACTACAGGGTGCAAAGAGACTGTAGTAAAAACAAAAAAACGAAATGTTCCGTTGAGAATTGGAAGATTTTTTGTCAATGTCATTCCAATCGAGCAATAGACTTGTCAAACTTGAAAATTTTGAATTTCGAAAATTCATAAGTGTAAACAAAAGGTAACCAAAACTCAGTTTTTGAACGTTCTACACAGAAAAAAAATGTATCGAGGAACGATGTAATTTCTGGAGATGATGTAGTATTAGAGATTTCTGTTGCAAAAATACATCAAAACGATGTACACAATGCGAACACATCGTGTGGTGTAATCTCACAACCTTTCATGTGATATCTCATCAAGTAGTCAATGGTTTTGCTCAATTGACGTTGAAAATTTTATTTGTTTCCAAAAGGTTGAAACGGATTACGGAGGTTAGCAGTATTTGTTTGGCTTGTTAATACTACCGAAATCAATGATGATGTGTTGCGGCCTGTAAAAAACGGAGTGGCATAAACCAATCGATTCGAGAACGAAACTTGGGAAGATAAGTGTCCAGTGATCGTTCCAACATGAATTCTGATTTCGCCGGAAATTGATGATGATTCAGCGTATTGCCCTTTATTCGGACAGCTCCAGCATGAAAGTTCTGCTTCAAGATAAGGAGAATACTGAACAGGAAATGTTTATATGAAATTTTAATATAGTTAGGGGGGCTTGGGGCTTTGTATAATATAAAGAATTTGATAAAAATTAATCTTATCACATAAATTTGTAATAAATTTATAATTGCTTCAATGTTTTTGGCTCAGTTTGTTTTTGATTGAACTTCGACATCCCTTTTTGACTTGATAAAAATCCCTAATCTGAATTCTGAATCAATTAATGTATCACAAAGTCTAAGTAAAATCTTAAATGATTGCGTCTAGAATATTATTTTCATTCTCAGATTTGTCTTCTCCGTTACATTTATGGAGTAGCTGACACATCAAAAGAATGTAATATTAGGTATCATTTGCGACTCAAGTTATAATCACGTTTTTGATGTAATATCGCAACACTTTTCTTTGCTGTGATACACGACTGCTGCTACTACGAAACCGGACTAGACCAGTGGTCGGCAACCTTTTTTGTTGGAAGAGCCAAAAACTTCAAATTTTCAAAATTTCAGAGTTTGAAAGAGCCACATTCTAGATTTATTATTTTTGTTTTGAATAAAAAAAATTTCATCAATGAACATTTGTTTTACGAAAATAACTTTAAATCCGTTTGAGTTTTATTTTTCTCACTCTTGGAAATATTGGACTTAAATCTTAACTTGAACTTAAATGAATACTTTGTATGTTGATAAAGGAAAAGATTTGAGCATATTTATAAAAGTAAAGAAAAGTTTTTTAAATAACAAAGTAAAGGGAAATAAATTTTCTTAATATTATCAAGCTTTTTAAGACATTCCTCTGATTTAGCTGATCCTTTCCAAAATCCAGAAGTATGAGGGAAAATTCAACTTAAATTTATGTAGTCAAAAATCTTAATCTTCAAAAATTATTCAAAAGACAACTGGTATTCATGACATGAAGCGAACGTGTCTTCAGAATTTTAAGCATCTGGAAAATTCAAAAATCTCATTTTATGTCACATGTGATTCTTCAGTATTGTGCGTTCAATAGAATGAAAAAAGGATACAATACATTTTAGATTATTCATCAAAGCTTAGATTACTAGAAAAAAAATCTGTGGTTTGACCAGTATAAATCTGTAATAATCTGATTTTGTGGCCTTCATAGAAAATTCGTGACAAATAATAAAGAAACAGTACTATTCAACTGGCAAAATCAGTTTTAGAATACTTTTGAAGTTCCAAAACAAAAATAAATAAAAATAAATTAACGGTGCCGCGACGATTACGGTCCCCCACTTACTGAGTTAAATGCTTTGATAAAACAACTTGTAAAAAAAAATTAACGATGAGTAACTTGCGTGCTTTTGGTGAATATTTGCTGCACGCATCATAGTTGAAATTTTAATTTGTTCAAAGACCCAAAGGTTTACATTTCTTTTCAATACATACAATTTTATTACATATTAAAGTAAACTGATTCGGGATGAAAAGGTCAATTTTGTTATTGATAATAAGTATTTAGCTTGTGACTAAGTTTTCAAATAGATTTTTAGAGTTGAAATTTTCATTCATTTTCAATGCTGATTCGAGTTTAAAAAATTGTCAAACTTTAATTTGTAACTATCAATTCTTAGTTTTTAAATTTTTTGTTTGAATTTCATGTAGCTCTTCGCGTAATTTAAAACTCAAAACCAGGCAAAAGAAACGCTAAACAATAAACATACGAAAAAAAATTTTACCAACACACATCAGCGGCGTTCAAATCTTAACACACAATTTCGAAAAATACACGTGGATTTATTTCGCTAAAACAGGATGAAAATTTGGAATTTCGTGCAAATTGTGTATATTCCTGGAAAAACCCGGGCCTTTTTCTCAGACATCTCATCTCCCAACTCTTTTTTTTTTTTTTTGAAAATCTGGGCAAGCCCCGAATAAACCGTAAATATCCAGATACATAAATGTGATAGGATTGAGATAGTTTATTCAATATTTTTATATTGTTAAGCGACAAAGTTGAGAATGTTTTTTGAAATGGTTGTTTTAGTACTAATAAGATTTTGGAAATCTCAACTGATCACTTCATAGAGGGCAAAAAGTGATTGCGAGTGCCTCAAATATAAAATTAGACGAAGTTTACGATTTTTTATTACAAAACATTCTTTATTGCATTTACGATAAATAATAAATTAAATCTTGATCTCTATGCTGATGCTTCAAAAACAGTGAAGAGCAAAAAATTGTGAAATTAGGCGCCTAAAACTAATATTTTGTAATTTGGTTCTTTCCGCATGTTCCTACAGCGGATGCATTTGAAAACTCTCTTCTGGATCTATGAAAATCCGTATGCCAGGTCACAAGACACGAATATCGCTTTTACACGATTTACTAAATATTTAATTTTAAAATATATGTGATATTAGAACAGTGTCCTGAAGAGCCGCAGCTTTACATCAAAAGAGCCGCATGCGGCTCGCGAGCCGCCGGTTGCCGACCTATGGACTAGACCAAAAATCACTTCTTAAAAGATAAAGGTAATTAAAACTGAAGTCATGTAAAGTATTAAGAAAAGACAATTTTGCACTCGACTGATGCCATCTGGATGTATACGAAGTCGAATAACACCTTAATTATTCATCCGATTTTCGAAAATAAAATGAATGGCCACTCCCATTTTGCAAGGACTAAAAAATCTAGACGCTTCGAAAGGTTTGGCAATGGAACTGACAGCTCTATTGTTTTGGCTTTTCAATTTCGCGGAGTAGCCATAATCTCTTGCATTTCCAAGCTTTTTGAAGCAATTATAAACGAAAAATTATTTTCCCAAATTAAGAATAACTGACAGGTAACATGGCTTTTTCAAAGGCCGTTTAACCTCAACTAATTTAATTGAATTTTTAGACTTTTCATTGAATGCAATGGATAAGGGCAACCATGTGGAAACCCTTTATACAGACTTTAGTAAGGCATTTGATCGCAATGCTTCTTTTCAAATCACAAAAAAATGGAATAAACTCTAAACTCCTGAAATGGCTCGAATCATACCTAACGAATCACCAACAAATAATAAATTTCAATGGAAGGAAATCGCTCCCTATTCAAGTCACTTCAGGAGTTCCGCAAGGATCTCATTTAGGATCTCTACTTTTCATACTTTATGTAAACGACATTTCCTTTATTCTCAAAAATCTCAAAAATCTCAATATGCTCATTTATGCCGACGACATGAAGCTCTATTTGGAAATAAGAAATGAAGAAGACATCAGCATATTCCAGAATGAAATTCACATTTTCTACCTGTGGTGCAAATTAACATTCTATCTTGGTCTTGGTCAATTAACATTCTATCTTGGAGTTTTGTTCGATTTTTATACAAGGATTAGGGCTTCCTCAATAACAGATCAATTTTCCTTCAATAGGGGATCAAGTCTCCCCTAACTTCAGAAAAATCGCAATTTTTTACTCCCACAAAATTGCTTCTAGTTCATCAACGGGTTCAATTATCGTTCTAATTTTTGGAGCATAGAAACTTGAAGTTTCAAGCTCTCAGAAAATGTCAAAGACGGCGAGTTGCTAAATTTTTCCAAAAAGATATGGTGAAAATAAGAAAAGTGGATCAAGTATCCCCACTCCCCCCCTTTTTTTTGCCTATGTAAGGTCTTTACTAGAATATTGCAGCGATTTTGGTCCCCATATTCAATTTCACATAATAGAACAGAATAGAATCAGTACAAAAGCAATTTCTACTATATGCCCTTCGTAAACTAGGTTGGACATCATTTCCACTTCCATAATATAAAGCGCGCTGCATGCCCATTGACATACAAACACTAAAAGAACGCCGCGAATATGTAATGGTTTCATTTGTAAACGATATCGTTTCGCAGCGTATAGACTCAAAAGACATTCTATCAAAATTAAACTTTTATGCACCTTCTCGGCAACTCCGAAATTGAAATTTATTTTTCATTAATCACGGAAAAAACGGGCCAATAAATCGCATGATGGCCTCTTACAATTAACACTGCGAAACCATTCACTTTACAATGTCTCGGCAAAAACTCAAACAAAATTTTAATCAAAGAAATCTAAACTCTCTAGAAAAATTCTAAAGCTGACACTGCTTTAACCTATTCTTAAGGAAATGCACATGTATCGAACTGGTCTACGTTACGGTTTACGAAATAAATGAATAAATCTAGAGTTTGTTTTGATTAGGTCGTATGAACCAATGTAAACAAAATTGATTTATTGGCTGCAAACGTTTGATAAACATGTATTCTATGTTCGGTAAAAACTTGGTTTTAATTGATTAATTGATAAGTTTAATAAATTGATTGGAATTTTGGACGTATAATAACTTTCACTTTTCTGAGTGCATTTTGGTTTTTGCGACTATTTGCGGCACCCTGTTTTGCCGTGCATGCAAAAGGACCTAAACAACCCAGCAAACATAACATCGCATTAGAAATGTCAGCTTAACTCGTTAACAATGTTAATGCGAATCGTAATTCCTACCAAACCAAGTAAATGATCGTAAAAATGGTTAGTTAAAGTCTACCGACTCGTATATGACAAAAGTCCGCCATGTTTGCAAATTGGTCTCCCGCGTGCGGGATTCGAATGAGAAAACAACCTTGTTGTTCTCTTTGCGATAAGCAGTGCAACCAGATTTCTAAAAATCAGATGGTCCATTTGGATAAACTGGCCAATGAGAGAAGCAGCAAATACTATCGCTGGCAACGGTTTGCATGCATTGAGAGCAAAACTTGCGCTCTCTCGCTTACTGTCAGGATGTGCGGTAAAAGGTGTTGTATATCGTCCAATTTTTACAACTCTTATCGCTTAAGCCAGAAGATGAAAACATGTATGTATATTGCCTCCACTTTAGTACGTAAATGCTGTTTTTTCGAGTTATATAAGATGATTTTATAATGTATATGAAACGTAATGCAAAGTTTATTGAGAAATATACCTACAAAAATGTTTGCTGGGAACAATTCGGCAAGTTGGTTTTTGCGTCGTTTTTCTTTCGCCGCGAATAATGCTGTAAGAGTTAACGTTAAAAAATGCAATTATTAAGAATAAATGTCTGCGGGAGTGATTCGAGCCATGCCTCACAGAATTGTTGGCTTTAATTAGTTGTGGGGTGAGTTTTTCTTTTCATTACAGTCAGCCAGAATATCTGAAAATAACGGATACCATTCCGACCATGGCCGTAGGAACGGGGGGGGTTTTGGGGCCCCCCCCCATGAAGATCCAAAAAAAGCAAGCAAGTATTATACTCTACACTCAAAATATTAAATTCAGAACCAAATTATGATAAAAGGGTAAGGTTTATCAAGAATAACAATCTAGACCAAAAACTTATGCCCAAACTTCAAAAACCCACCCCAAGTTCAAAATTCTGCTACATTTTATCAAAATTTTTTCATATTTTAATAGAAATTCAGGTCTGAATATTAAATTTTAAATTAAATAAAACCTATTTCGGAGATTTTGATTCCATAACTCCCATCACCAAAATTGTATTCATATTTCGAAATTTCGGATTCTGTATCCAGTTCAGGATTCTTGATTTTCAGTTCGAATAATCATAAGAAATTAGAAATGAAAAGCTGCTTTGAAGTCCTGGTTTAAATTTTGTTTTGCATTTCATATCAAATTTGAATCATGTTTTTCAAGATCATATGCAATTCCGAATATAAAAAAAAAGTGTTTTGTATTCAAATTCGAAGTTCTTAAACTTCATTCTACACAAAATTAAAACATTTAAAGCTTCAATATGACAATCCAATATTGAAAACTTAGATTCAGATCATTTGAAATTCATATTTGAATTCTGATTCACAATACAGATTTAAAATAAATAATTGAAATAGTGAATTTAGATCAAACCTGAACAACAGAATTTAATTAAAAGATTTAGTAATTAGGTCTCAACAACTTGGCCATAAAATTCTGATCTGGTATAAGATTCGGAAATTTTATTTTTTGTACATTTCAGAAATCGTATGGAAATTCAGATACAGATTAAAAGCGCAATTTTTGAACTCAGATTCAGAAATCAGATTTAGAATTCAGATTCAAATTCAAAAAAAGTTTTTGCTTGTAAATAAATTTTATAATTAACATAAAAGGCTGAGGAATTCAAAAGATCATGAACTTAAGATTGCTTGTCAATTCAATTTCCAGATTTCAAATTTTTAATCAAAATTAAATTTAAACACAATTCAGCTGAAAATCGCAAATAAAAAGTAGAATTTCACTTTTTTGTTTTAAGCAAAAAATACACATTTTATTTTAAAAAAAATCATCAACAATATTTTTATTAGAGAATTTATTCTATATGAAAAATATATTAAAGAAACATAAACTTGATCTTCATAAAACCAAAAATCTGCACAAAGTTCTTTATTTTATCTGTATATTGTTTCATATTATTAATACATAAAGAACACCAAAATTCGGCATTTTATATTTCAGAAACCAATAGACAAAAAACTGCTAATTTAATTTATTTGATTATCGTGTTAAATTTTGTAGAATGAGGTTTCATTATTCGATTCATAACATTTGAAATTTCCATTTTAACGGAGCATATTAGCAGCATGCTAAAAAACGCGATATCTCTTTGGTCAGCAACTAAAAGCATTAATTTGGTTGAAGTTTTTCCCATTCAAATTGGATCAGAATATCTGATGTTTTTTATCTTTTACTTTTTTTTTTTTTAATATGAGTTATTTTCATTGAAGTTCAAAATCTTTGAATTTGTAAAATATTTTGGAAGATTGGGCTTGTTTGATTTGAGTATAAGCTTTTTTTTTAAATGGAAGGCTCTCCTAAAAACTTATTTTATGCTCATATCAATTAAGTATGTCCTACCAGACTCGTAAACAATTTCAAAGATTTTAACCATCTATGAAAGCGAAATAAGTTCACCTTTTTGCTTAAGGACCAATTTTCTAATGTCACGATTTCATACAAAAACTATTAATGTAAACGTACTTCAAAATGATTAATCATATAGTTACAAACATAATATATTTAAAATTTGATTGTATCCGTGCATTGTTGATCAAAAAATCATTGGAAAAAATCAGTCACCAAAACCCCCCCCATGAGTCGGTTCTTCCTACGGCCCTGATTCCGACTACTTTGAACAGTCACGGGTGCGGACCAGAAAAAAAACCCTGTGATTTCCCTAGGTGACCAAGGTGACAGTTCTATTTAGCAACAATTCCGGTTGCCCTGGAGTTACTTCCGCGTACTGTTCGATCAGATTGGGATGTGTATACGTTTCGTTAAGTACCTGCGAATAATTTAGCGGATTATCAGGTAAGGGGAACAAGTTTTTGCAGTCAAACTTATTGGTGCTTATCGTTTGGTAAAACGCCGTATGCGCCAATTCAGAAATGCTTTAGGTCGTAAGTACGTTTTCACAGGAGAGGACTTAACTTACAGTCAATTTAAGTACATCGGAATGTTCTAAGCCCTTTTATATGTTGAATTCCAAATTCTCAGACGGATCCGGGCAACACTCACAAAGTGAGAATTTGAAACGTAATACGAAACTTCAATAGCGATTTTCTCAAAACACGTCAGGTGGCTCATACGACCTAATCAAAAACAACTCTAGAAATATAATAAATTTGATACGCAAAGAACGGAGCTTTTGTGGACATTCGCATATTTTTGCCTGCATCGCCTGCATTCCGGACTTCATAGTGGTATTTTCAGCTCGTATATTAACATAGAATTCAATTTCTTCGGTTTGCTGACGTAAATTTTACTTTTGAAATATGCCCACAGAAAAAAATGTAGTAACGTTAAATCAGGAGAACGAAGAGGCTGTCCAAGGCATCATTTTCTTAGACAAAGAGATTTTCGATAAGCACGCACAGTCTGCACAATTGAACGAATGTTTTCGATGTAAATAACCACAATTTCAGAGCTTTCTTTTGGACTGTATTTACTCATAGCTAAAATGGCACTAAATGAACTATCGAAATTGTGTTTATCTGTCAAAACTTTCTGAAAGTGGCTGAATTATTCGACGTTCAAAGCAAATACACACTGTAGTTAAACTGCATGTGGATTGCTATGGTCAAATTGATGTAGCTACGACAGTGGAATTCCACATTAGAAAAATATCAGTATCCATTCTGAATATCATCGCCATGAAACTTTTATGAAGGTTTTTTGAAGATTATGGCTATAATTTTCAGTTTTATATGACAAACAACATCTCGTAGTCATCACACAACATTTCCGTTGTAAAACGTGAGGCACAATTTTAGAAAAATGCTCGCAATTCTGAATAATACCATCAACTGCATTAACAACTCAAGCCCAAACAACTCACTTAGACCTAACAGTAGTAAAACATATTCCAGAAATTATCCCTTATAGTTAAAACTCCCCTGACCCTTATTCGAAACCCAAAACAACATTGTATGTATGAAAGCTTACCAGAATCAGTGTTGTTGGTTTATATTGTTTCTCCCTGTGTGGTGTGTCCGAAGCTCGAAATAAAACATTAGGACCTACCCAAAATAAGAGATTACACTCTAAAGCTAGCTGCACACCGGACCGGACACCCATCAGGGTTCGGAAAATTACGATATCCGTCCCGTCCGCCTGTTTGGATGGGCATGGGTATGTTTGTAGATTTCCATTATCTGCTCAGCTCACCTCCTGATGCAACCATACATAGGTGAGGTAGGTAAGTAGGCAGCTAAAAGGTATCCAGGTGCAGACAAAGACTAACTAAAAGCAACATTTTCGACGACTACAGAAGGACGGACGGCTTCCGAAATACACAAATCGGAACGGCGCTTTGGATGGATTGGAGGAAGGCGGATGGCGGCGCGGCGGGTGTTTTCATTAATTATTATCGAATCTGCCCGGAGTGCTTACCTTCTATACTCTTCACTTGGTCTCCCCGTCCCCTCCGATTTATCCTTGAAACTAAAGAGGGGGAGGGGGTCTTCATGGAGCGTGTGCCTCAGAGAGAAAGAGAGCCGTTATCGTCGTCGTCGTTAACCTAGGCTAGGAGGACGTCAGCCAATCCGGTTTCCAAAAATAAGTCCCCACACAATCCAATTTCAATCGAAAAACCCCAGAAAATGGAACCGGAAAATGGAAAGAAAAGTGCCCAAGTATTATTTTTGCGAATCTCCGATCCACCTATTGGTTTTTCTTGTCTCGTGCGAGGGTAGATAGATATGTTTCGATTTTATTTCCGGAAGGTGACCATTTCGTTGTTTGTTGGTTGTTTGTTGGTTTACGATCAATTATCAGGGGGGCGTTGGGCGGTTGCGATTCGATGGCGTTGCGGTGTGACCGTCCCATATGATTTTCAATTTTCAAGTACATAAATCGCGGTTCCGACGACGATGATCAATGAGAAAATACCGACAGACAGTGGTAGCTGCTAGCCAACCAGTCAGTCAGTAGGTAGGTAGATGTGCGGTCGATGATGTTCTCTTCTTCTCTTTGATGGCGAGGCGATG
Source organism: Uranotaenia lowii (assembly GCF_029784155.1). Lineage (NCBI taxonomy): Eukaryota > Metazoa > Arthropoda > Insecta > Diptera > Culicidae > Uranotaenia > Uranotaenia lowii. The sequence continues at coordinate 92,496,575 of NC_073691.1, forward strand.
AAGTAATCAATCGAGCCGACCGACGAATCCAATTTGAGCAGATGGTACAGTACCCAGAGGCTCGAGTGTGTGTGTCTGTTTGTCCCAAGCGCGCGGTTTCAAATTCGTTCAAGTTCAAATCAATCGAAGCAATCCGCGGGGACGTCGCGGTAATGTTGTTGATACACAAACTTAGAATGTACCTACATGTAGATTTATATGGTAAACTTGTAGCAGGCTGTGACTGCAGCCTGCTGGGGTGTTTCAGCGTTTAATTTCAATTGAGAGAACTAATATTTGTGTGAATTGAACATTTCGTAGATGGCCCCCTTTTCTATACAACTATGTACGTTCAAAAGAGCATAAACAAGATACGTGCTCTACAATGAAGCTGTTGCATTTCCATTTGAACTGCTTTTATGTGCTGTATGGGTTTCTCGAATCACTAGATTTGCTGATGTATGCATATCTGTATATACCTAAGTGCAGTATCACGATATCTCAGCGCGTACTAGATCGGTGCATCGCTAGGATCTTGCTTTGTTTGCTTTTCATAGGAACCAAACTTGTTAGCTAAGGTGAATAGATTGCTTTGATTAAAAATTTCACATACACTTCCATGAACGATTTTTTACTATTTCGCTGAACAGCATAACAGGACATTTCACACTATAATGCACTGCACTGTAATGCTTCCGTTAGCCGCTTAGCACTCGGTAATAGTGATAATGGTTTCACCTATTTGCGTCACTATTCAAACTAGATATAACCCGCAATATGTGGTAGAATCCACCGCAAAGATCTCGGATATTAAGCGGTTGCTCTTCATTCCTATAAATGCGGATACTTGCACAAGGTTTGTAAAAATTTTGCCCTCCGCGTTGTAACACACAGGGCCGACCAGCCAAATCGATATCAGCGCTTTTCCCACAAACAGAGCAAATTAGAGAGACAGAGAGAGAAAAAGCTGGGAAAAGTATCCCCCTTTTTACACCATCGAACCCGCGACACGAAATGCTAATCGCATCCTTCTCCAATGTTGCCACTCTGATAACTGAGAGCGAACGGGCATCGAAATGTTACTTGAAGGATGAAAACACACTCTTCAGCAGCTCCACATACACGCTGCTGCTGCCCCTCTCGGGCGGATGTCTTCAAATGGCCTGGCCTCTTGTTGCTGCTATCATCCTCTTATTTCCACAATGTGTTACCCATAGAGCTCGTCGACTGAGCACGAATACAGGTGATTTGATTATTATTAGAACACATTTTTTTCACTGCTCCATCGTGAGCATGGAAAAACTCGCGGCAACGCTCCAAGAAACTAATAGACCTTGGCCCCAAACTTGCCACACAGCAACTATCCCGTGACCCCCACTAAACGAGAAATACTAATATCTACCCCACCACACTCACAACTCACCAGAAAAGTTCACCATCAGTGTTTTATTCCAGTGAAAGAATTTCTTCAGCCACCACAAATGTGTTGTGCAGCAAAGCTCGATCCGGATAACGATCCAGCAACCTGAACGCAGCAGAGAACGCGGACAGCATGACACCTACCAGAAGACTCGCTCCCAGTGCCCGTGTGGAAACCCATCGGCCCCCAAATTTTCACTTTCCATAAAGAGCTGGCTCCTGGCTGTAACGTCAAATACGCTCTCCAATCACCCTGCACAGTAGCAGCCCCACAATTTTCCCAAGACACTTTCTTCCGAACCAACCAAACACACACACCCCCACAACAACCCGTCGCCGCCCGCCCGGATTAGCCGCGATCCGGTCAACCCAAAGCTTGTTGCTCCACTCCAAATACCAAGTGCTGCTGCTCACCCCGAATAAATCGCTCTCAGCATTTCTCAGCAATTCTCGCAACCAAACGACATCTCCAATCCGACCGGAAGCAAGCACAAGCCCATCATCGTCATATGGTATGGGAAAAGGTTTGAAACTCAAAGAAGAATGTTATCACTCACTGAAGCTTCGCAGGAAAATACGCCATATGCTATATGAAGAAGAGCTGAGCGCGGATATCAGGAAATTTTGCACTCTCTGACTTTCCATAAATTTCCACCTGGCTGGTGGTGGCGCCTCAACTGACTCGACTCGACCTCGGCCTCACTCGAACGGAGGGAGAAACAAAACAGAGAAAGAGCTCTCTCCCGCTCATCATCATCGTCCGTCATCTGTTACATCGCTTCTCGTTGTTGTTTTTCCAACCAACCGACCAACCACCCACCCACTCATCCAAGGTTGGAAAATTCAAAGAAGTAGAAAATATCCATGGTCAAACACTCCGCCGTGAAACAGGTTCGCTCGACTCTCATTCTTAATCAGTGCTGCCGTACCATACATATTAGAAGCTTATTGGTAGATCCTATATAAATAACTTTTGAAAGTAAATTATTTAAAATTTACCCTATAAAACAGCATCAAAAAATATATTTAAAAAGTTGAAAACCGAGACATGTTCATCATTTTTTACCATTTTTTATAAGATGATATGAGATATGAACAATATTTGCAGAGCTACCAAGTATTCCGTTCAATCAATCAACAATCAAGCCATGGGTAAGAGCTGAACTAGTCGCCGTCGGAGATAATCAAATCCCAAGATCGGAGATCCTGAAGGCTCAGCTACCTGTAGCTGCCGAGGACTATATCGGTACGATTCAGGCTACAATTGAAAGCCAAATCGACGAGCTTAGTACTGAAAGCTGGAGATTCTACGATATCCACGAAAAGAATGAAGCTCTCGAAGTGGTTTTCACAGTAGACGAAACCTCGATGAGAGAGTTGGAGAAAAGGAACTTCGTCATATACTATGGATTTGGTTCCAATAAAATTTGGAAAATAACCAAGAAAAATCCAGAAAGCAGAACTGTTGAAGGGAACACCACCGATAATGCTGCTCAAGAACCCGGGCAGCCAAAACAGGGCCTTGTCAAGGACTAGTCGGCGACAGACTAGGTCCAATCCACAGAAGGAGAGTCGATAAGCAAAGAAAGTACCTTGGCGACACTCAATCTCAATCAACCAGAGTCGAAGGACCAGGGCCAACCTATGGACCAGGGACAAGACTCAGGGACAAAAGGGAAAATGAGAAAGCCTCAGTAAGTTCAATGCAGATTACTCACCGGAAGGGACTAGGTTGTTGAACATGGGCCCATGTTTGGAACAAGATCAACCTAAACATGGCCCGAGTGGAATGAGCAGTTCTAAAGGTAAAGTAACCATCAACAAACCTGCTAACATAAAGTTCAGAACTACTAAGACTGGTTCAAGAAGCCTCAGCACATGGAGCAAACCAAAACGAGACAAACAAACATGTGCAAATGGCAAAAACCGGTGTCTTGCCCCACCACCACGGTAAAGTTTTCGCCAGTAAAGTAAAGTTTTCGCCAGACTTGGCAAGCTGCCACTACAGCAAAGAGGTACTACAGTGTGGAATCGGGCCAACGGGTGGATTTTGTCGAAAAGGACATCAACTCACCCAACTGCCCTCCCGCCCTATCGAAAAATGTTGGACAATTATCAAGCAGAAGATTAAGAAGAATTGTGGGACGACTCGGGATGCAACAGAAATGAAGAGATTGTGGAACAAAATGGCCGCTGAGGTCAGCGAATAGGGTGTTCAAACTATAATGAGTGGTACTCGACGAAAAGTTCGGAAATTCATCAAAAAACTATCGGAATATTTTTTTTGATTATTTTTCCTTTAAAGTGCAATAAAATCCCTACATTTTGAGAACAAAACATTTTTATTTCGTTTACATAGCTCCGAGATAGACCCGGATAGATTTGTCGTGGTCCATGCTTTAGGAGCTGTAGAGAATATAGATGGTTATAATATTAAGAAAAATAAAGTGTAATGATATTTGTTGTACGAAGGCTACCCAACCTATTAATTGATTATTAATATACCTTGCTGTAGATAACTTCGGAGCGGAGATAACTTCAATTTGAATTACTATGAACGTAGGACTGAGAGTAATGAGAGCGAGAGCGTATCCCGGTATTCAGGTCAGGTAATCGTGGTGAATAAAGGAGCTCTTTATTGAGAGAAAAGCAAACAAGGCTTCCATTATTGGAGCGTCCCGTCAGTTTGTAAAGAGATGTTATCGAGAACAGTTCAGTTGTTTTGTGTGTCATTTGTGTATCGATCAAACCAGATGCAATAAAAGTAGAGATCTGGTGAAACGGAGTGTGAAGAAGTCGGAATAGAGGTGAAAGAAAATATCATCGGTTACGACAATGGCGTGGTCGCGACTCCCATGAGGTATGTTGTTAAGAGTTTATTGTTGAAAATTCAGTGATTTGAGTAAAAAAAAGTGTGGCTGATAGCCAGTTTTCTTGAAATTATTAAATATGCTTTGATGCCTCAAGATGGCGGCTTCTAAACGAGAAAAAGTTTTTCTTTGAGATCATCAGTTTATTGAAGTTGTAGATTTGGTTCGTAGTAATTTTTTTCAGAAATTTTTCATGGTATCAAGTTATTTAACGAGTGAAAAATGGCTTGTGCAAAAGATTAACACATGTCATAAATAAAAATATAGTTCTAACAAATTGTTTTTATTGAATATTTGGGAGAAATGAAAAAAAAAATCGTTGCATTAGTTGATCAACTGAAAACAAGGATTAGAAATGAATGTGCTTTGGCAAAAAAGGTGGGGTTGTGATGGTTAAGTCGAAAATTATCATTATTATTAATATTACGATTTTCTTCAACATTTTACATTTCAAGAACCTTTTAAAACAATCTGAATGTCTTTGTTTCTGTTAATAAACGAAGTGAACAATTAATTACCAATATGAAATGAAGTTATTATAATAAAACAGTTGAAGTTGAAAGAAATCGACGTCCTCGTTTTATAAAATGGTCTGTAACTATTTGGGGATATTTTATTTTGTGTGATACTAATTTAAAATTAATCTAGCTCATAAAAAAGATTAAAGAAGGTATTGGAAACATTTGGGATGTATTAACAAATGTTAAGAAAATTATATATAAATTCTTCTTGAGAAATATTCAGAACAGATGAAGTAGACTTTGCAAATTATTACTAAAAAAAAAAAAAAAACTTTGAATACATTTATCGTTGATAGAAAATTATTATCAATTATTGAGTGTATTTAAAAAAAAATGATGATATATCATAATAATGATCACGCAGAAAAATAGAAATTAGTTTCAAAGGAAAGTGCCGCAAAAACAAAGGATTTTTTCCTTTGATTTTGGGACAAATAAAAATTCCTTTGATTTAAATGCATTTTCTTTTGTTTCGAAGAAATGCTTTCCTTTGAATCAAAACTTTTTCTTTGTTCCAAATAACAAAATGCTTTTGATTCAAAAGCCTTTTCGTTTAATTTTATGAAATTTGCGTTTATTTCAACGGTATTTGGGTTTCAATTTTAAAGCATTTGTTTTTCAATTCTATGTTTTGTTTCTAAAAATTCTAGTACTTTTTATTAATGTTCGTCCAATTGGAAATAAAAGAAATCACTTATGGTTTAAAGCATTTTATTCATTTGTAAGTCCATGTTCACATTATCGATTTTCCCTGTAATTAGACTTTTGAACCGGCACATCTGTAAATAAAGAGGAGAACAAAATGTACACATATATGTAACAATAAAAAAAAAATAAATTAATTTATATACATTGCATGAAAAGTACTTACTGAACGATTTTTGTTGGCGGACAGTTCCTCATGAAGGGTTTCGACGCCAGATGTCTCCTTGGACCAGATCGGGAGCGATTAATTAGATGAATGGTTGCCCTGAAAAAGTTTGTTAGGTTGACGGTTTATTTGAAATTAAATGTATTTCGATAGACTTACCTAGTCCACTATCGTTTGGCCTCTAGCCGTCAAGACTTTCCTGCGCCGGATCTTGTGATTCCGGTGCTGTCTGACTGTTGCGCGGCAGGAAGATTTCCCAGAAAATGAATGGTCTGACTGGTTGTCGGAAAAACTTCTCGCCGACCCGTTTTCCAACAGTAGCTAAAGAAGATGTGTCGACTGTTTGACGGAAAAATACTTTGATTCAAAAGAAAATTCATCTAAATCAATGAATTTTTACATTGATTCAGAATCAAAACAAAAATTCCTTGAATTTAATTTAAATGTTTTGATTCAAAAACTTGGAACATTGGTTCAATAAAATAAAAATTCGCTACAATATAAAATTTACTTGAATTAAGGAAAATGGATTTTGTTTCAATGTACATGAGGTTTTTGAATCAAAGATGCATTTTTTTTATCTCAATGGTACTACTTTTCGCTGCGTGATGAAAAACGTTTTCAAAGCTTTGAAAGCTTATAGAATATGTTTGTTGTCAAAATTTTATCAGCATTGATGAGTATCAGTATCTTCGAAAAATGAATTAGTGAAAATAAAGTCCTGTTGAGGGTGAATGACAGTCCCCAACAGGTTGAGTAGAAAAAAAAGAGAAACCAAAATGAAGTCCTGTTGTGGGTGAATAACAGTCCCAAACAGGTTGAAAAAAAAAGAAACAAAAATGAAGTCCTGTTGTGGGTGAATAACAGTCCCAAACAGGTTGAGAAAATTTAAGGAAAAAAGAAACGAAAATGAAGTCCTGTTGTGGGTGAATGACAGTCCCAAACAGGTTGAGTAAATTTCAAAAAAAAAAGAAACCAAAATGAAGTCCTGTTGTGGGTGAATAACAGTCCCAAACAGGTTGAGAGAAAAAAAAAAGAAACAAAAATGAAGTCCTGTTGTGGGTGAATAATAGTCCCAAACAGGTTCAGTAAATTAAAAAAAAAAAAAACCAAAATTAAGTCCTGTTGTGGGTGAATGACAGTCCCAAACAGGTTGAGTAAATTAAAAAAAAAAAAAAAAGAAACCAAAATTAAGTCCTGTTTTGGGTGAATGACAGTCCCAAACAGGTGGAATAAAAAAAATCAAAGTGAATAGCCAAGAACAAAGTAATATTAGTAACATGTCGGAAATCTAGAATAAAAAGCCAAAAATTTAAAAAAAAAATAGCCCGAGTCAAGGGTAGTAATATGTTAACAGTCGAGATTCTTGGTTAATAAAAAAAAGTAAATTGAAACAAGAGTCATAAGTAAAACTAATAAAACTATTTAAAAAAAAAGGAGAAGTTAAAAAGATTAAAAGGAGAATGCGCAACTGGAAAGATGATATTATGAATTTATAAAAAAAAAACAAGAAATAACTAGATAACGGTAAAATTATCCGATGACTCGAAGAGAGAAGAGTAAAGTTTAAAGAATACTAATAATAAAAATGAGAATACTAATAACTAAATAGAGATGTCTTATATGTTAAAACACAGAATTGAAAGAACATCATCGGCCACAGTTGTTTTGTCTTTGATCTTGGTCTTCCTATGAGCGGAAACTCTTGGTAGAGTTTTTGGAAGGAAGAAGGTACGCACATTGCATAGAAAAGAGGATGGGAATGAACAGAGTAGTTTCATGAACGGAGGTTCGGAACTGGGTTAAAACAAAAACGAATTTGGAAGAAAAAAAAAATCGGTCGATTACAAGAAATGTTTTTTTGTCTTTATTAGAGAGACTTTCAGCCTTTGGCTGGTTCGTCTAAGAGAAAGATTAAATTCTGAGATATGAGGTCGTTAGAAGCTGAAAAACTGTTGAGGTTAAGACAGTTCTCAACTAGTAAATGTAATATTGCTGAATTTAAATGTTATCAAAGTCCTGTAGGGTTATTGGAGTTCCATGATAAGTGAGACTGAATATGATAAACGGGCGTAGTCCTATAAAAGAATATCTCGTATGGTCTCAAGAGAGGCTCAAGACAAAAGATTCCACGATTGATAGAAAGAGTCCGTATACAGTGAAAAATATAAAACAAAACAAACAAAATCAAGTGTATAATTTAAATGATTTAGAGTCAGAAAGCAACAATAGTTAACGATTCATGGAAAAAAAAGAAAGTTATCATGACTCAAAAACTATGGGTCAAGTGTGTAAGTCTAAATTTAATAAAGTCAAGCAAAAGTAAGGTGTCAAGTGAAAAGTACAAGAGTCAAGAATCGTGATAAAAAGGGTCAAGGAACTAACAAACAGTCGAGAGTCAAGCTAAGATTCGAGAGACATATGTAAAGAAAGATGAGTAAACAGTCAAAAGTTAATGGCCAATGGTCGAAAATCAAGAGTTATAGAATCTAATATTAGTGAGGATGATTATGAGGATTTATGATTCAAGAAGTCAACGGTAAAAAAAATTATAGAGGAAAGAGATAAGATTAAATATCGAGCAACAAGAAAATCACGAATCAAAATTCATTGGCAAAAACAAAATTAAGAGTGAAATTAGTTAGAATTTAAATATTAAGTTTCAAACGTCAAGAATCTAGAAAAACGAATAAAAAAAAATTTCAAGTCAAGGAAATTGAAGGAAGGGCCAATGATGGAGATTCAGAGGCCGAAGGTAACAAATCAAAATCAAAGAATAAAGAGTAAAAAACCAGGTGTCATGAGCCATTAGGCAAGTAATAAATAACAAAAACTGGGATCAGAGGTCGAGAGTCAATAGTTAGTATAGCATAGTATTTAGATCAACAAAGTTGTTAAGTAACAAAAGTTGGGATTCAAAAAGCATTTTTGCAGAAGTAAAAAAAAAAATTTCAAGTTAAAGCAAATGGTGAAAGTAGTGAACCTGTATATAATTATATACAGGTTCACTAGGTGAAAGGTTCAACAGTAAAATGTAAGTTTAGGAGCTGAAATTCAAGGATCCAAAAATCTTGAAAAAGAATAGGAAACTAACAGTAAAGTTGAAAATCAAGATTAAAAAAAAATAGAAGCCATAAACCAGGAAGCAGGAGTCATAAATGAATAGTCCAGGTAAAATAAAAAATAATAAAACTGAAAGAAAAAAAAAACTTAAAAAAATCAAGAATGATGTATCAAGTAAGCAGTAAAAGAATCAAAAATCAAAATCATGTGTCACGTAAAGATTCGGGAGTCAAAAATATAGGAAGAAGAGTGAACATTCAAAAGTTAGTGGTAGAGAGTTGAAAATCAAGATCCGTAGTGACATAAATCTAGTATCAGCGAGGATGAATATAATGATTTTTTACCAAGGGTCAACAGTTAGAAATTTAGATGGTGGAGTTTAACAAAAAAGGGTTATAAATCAAAATTGATTGGCAAAAACAAAATTAAACGCTCATTACCAAGAAAATCAACAGTTTAAGTTGAATGTCAAAGGTTACAAAAAATTCCGAGAGACTGTATTCAAGAGGTAATACTAAAACAATTATCAGTCATTTATCATAAAAATGGAAATTAAATTTATGAATATAAAGTCAGTGCAAAAGCAAAGCAAAATATCAGAAGTAAAAAAAAAACAAAATTACTGTCATGAATCACGAAGCAAAAACTAATTTAAAAAATCAGAGAGGCTGGTCTAGAATTACGAATATGGTTAAAAAAAAAAAAAGAAAGGAATTTCGAGTCAAGGTAAAAGAAGGGAGAGTCAATAAAAGATTAAAATAGTATTTTATTATTATAAAACATATTTTAAAAAATATTCAACGAATCAAAAGCAAAAAATCAAGATTAAAAAAATCAGGTCTGACCCACGGAGCAAGTGAGAAAAAAAATCAGGATTAGAAGTCGAGAGTCAGTAGTTAAATATTAAGATCAACAAGTTGTTAAGTAACGAAAAAAAAGAAGCATTCAAGATTGAAATATTTATAATTTATTTATTAAAAAAAAAGTAAGAAAAAAGCAGAGAATCAATAGTAAAAAAAAACAGGTGTCATGAGCCACGAAGCAAGTAATAAAAAAAAAAAAACAAAAGTTAGGATAAGAAATCATGAAAAATAGTTAAATATTTAGATCAACAAGTTGTTAAGTAACAAAGAAAAAAAAGTTGTGAATCTAAACGCATTTTTACAGAAGATTAAAGAATCCAGGATCAAAAATTAATTTAAAATTGAGAAGCTGAAATTGAAAGGTCCAAAAATCATGAAAAATAACAGGCAACAAAGAGTAAAAGTTGAAGGTCAAGAGAAAAAAAAATGAGAAGCCATGAATCAGAAAGCAGGAATCGAAAATTATAAATGAATAGTCCAGATAAAAAAAAAACTCACAAAAAAAAAATAAATGTTAAAAAAAAAGAGTGAAGTACCAAAAAAGTAGTAAAAGTCAAGTTAAGATTCGGGAGTCAAAAATTGTAGAAAGAAAAGTAGACATTCGGAAGTTCGGTAGAGAGTTGAAAATCAAGAGCTACGGCTACGGAGACAAGAATTTAGTATCAGTTATAGGGATGAATATGATGATTTTTGATCAAGGGTCAACAATTAAACATTCAAACGGTGGAGTTAGAATAAATTAGATGAGCAAAAAAAAAAAAATTAAGAGCATGGAAAAATGGAAATTCAAATGTTTAGATATAAAGGCAATGAACCGAGAGCGAAGTATCAGAAGTAAAAACATGTTTCATGAATCACGGAGCAAATATTAAAAAATATATTGGATTTAAAGACCAATAGTTGAGAAACAAAAGCAAAAAAAAAAGTGTGACAGAATAACATTTTAATAATTAAAAGCAATGGTACGAACGTTAAAAAAAAATATTCAAAGTCAAAACCAATGATGAACGTTCAAAAGCCAAAGATATGGAGTTAAGTTTTAGGACTTTAAATTAAAAAAGGTAGAAAAATCATGAAAAATAATAGAGAACTAAAAGTCAAACTTTATAGTCAGGAGAAAAAACATACAGAGCAATGAGTCAGGAAGCAGAAGGCCAAAAATAACAAAGCGTCAAGGGTAAAAAAAAAAAATTATTACAGGATTACAGGTTACGACAGGAGCCTCAAGTACACTACTGAGAAGATTCGTCTCCGAAAACCTGGACCTAGCCTTTATCCAGGAACTTGGGTTAACAAGGGTAAGGTACAAGGGCTTTACACGCCGAATGGTAAGATTATTTACGACGATAGAAGCGCTCACCCAAGGGCTGCTTTACTAGTTTATAAAAGAATTAAATTTACTCCCTTTACAGAATTTATCGATGGATCACGGCTATACGAATCACGGCTATACGAATGGAAATACCGACACCAAGAGAAGATAGCACCGATATACCCTACCGATGGTAGTAGAATTTGTAAGAAAATGCCGGGCACAAAACCAACAGTTTCTCGTCTGTTGCGATGCTAACGCACATCACACGCTGAGGGGAAGTACAGACATAAACAATAGAGGTGAGTCTCTATTAGAGTTTCTTTCACAAAACCATATTGAAATATGCAACGAGGGAAACAAACCTACGTTCACAGCGGCGAATACACAAGAAGTCCTCGATTTAACTCTATGCACACCACTGCTTCTAGGGAAAATAAATAACTGGGAGATGTCGGATGAAGAATCAGACCGATGACATAGTGAATACGATGCGATGCGATGCGATGCGGTGAATGCGGTTCAATGCGGTGAACCACATTTGATGAAAATGTATGTGAATCGCTTAAACCTGACATATTCAACGCGGCGAAGGAGATGTCTATTTGTTCCGCCGCTCGAGTTCGCATAGGCTGCGTCCGTAAATTATCCGCCAATTCGCATCGCATCGCACTCATTATGTCATCGGCCTCACTGTCTGATCACAGACATATTACATTCACGCAGAAAAATTTATTTTGGAAACAATAAGATTTCGACCGAAAATAATAAAAATTTTGGTTGGGATAAAGCACAAATATATTTCTGGTCACACTGACTAAAAATATCGATTCAATTTAAACTTATCGTTTGATCTAAAATAAAATACACCCTTTTTGAAAATGATCCATGATTGTTAGCAAAATAATAAAACTTTGGGTAAAACACATAAAAATGCATTGATTCGAAAGTATGAACAAAATGTGCATCACATTAAAAACAATCTTTAGGTTTGAAGAAATTAAGTTTTTCCAATTAAAGTAAAATGGTTTTTTTTTCAATTTATGTTTTTGATGGAATTATCGGAAAGTAAAAAATAGAATCACTAATATAATATAAACAAATTTATTTTGTCATGCCATGCCGGTCGTCAGAATTTCAGATGGGCTACAGCCAGTGAGTCCGGGACGTGCTTCGGGAGTCTTTCGGTGGCTATCTCGGGTCGTAGCATCTGAAAAATAAAAAAAAAAGTTGGAATTAATTAATTTCACTTTGCAACTTTGTTCTCTCGAACGCGAATGGGCAGTTTTCTGGCTTTTTGAAAATTTCGCAACCTACCTTGATAGCTGCTAGCCGATAAACACTCTGATAGAAATGCCGTTGTTTTTCGTTGATATAATTTAAAATGCTTCGCCAGGGCCATGGCCAGGCGCCCTCCGATGGTTTTATCACTATAGGCACGATGGCAAGCTTCGCCTTTGCCCGAATGGTGTCCTACCAGCCATTGATGTTCTTTTTTGAGTTCCTCTGACGTCTTCCGGATGGGGTGTACCTGTGCCATACCTAATTTTTCCTTCTGGGGTCCGTTCTAGGCTTACGTCCACAGCTATCGATTCGGCCTGTTCCGAATATAAAGGCCTTGGCGCTGCACGGGAAGCAGATTTTGTTCCGATGCTGCCGAAAACTTGTTCTCTTAATTTTCTATTTTTTTTCTTTTTTCGATTTATCGTTTTTCAGTTCCACGTTCAAAGAATGAAGTCAATATTGGTTTCAAAATAAACAAAATTTCAATTACATGTAATAAAAAATGAGTGTGTAAAAATAACAAAATTTTTCTTTTATCTGTATTCCAATTTTTTATGAAAGCTATTCACAAATCTTATTTTAAAATACAAAATAAAATAACAAAACGTTTTGTTGAAACTATCCCCCTTTCTTTTTCTGCGTGTTCGACATAATGGGAGGAGAAATAATCAGGGACGTTTATATAGACCCTAGGAACACCAACTTGGATCTCTACAAACACACACTTGAAGCTTGTAAACCTTTGTTGGATGGGAAAATACGCACAACAAAGCAATTAGGCCGATGACATAGTGAATACGATGCGATGCGATGCGGTGAATGCGATTCAATGCGGTGAACCACATTTGATGAAAATGTATGTGAATCGCTTAAACCTGACATACTCAACGCGGCGAAGCAGATGTCAATTTGTTCCGCCGCTCGAGTTCGCGTAGGCTGCGTCCGTAAATTTTTCGCTGATTCGCATCGCATCGCACTCACTATGGCCGATGACTTAGAGGAAGCTTCAAACAGTTTTACAAATAAAATCATATACGCTTTCGAAGCAAGCTGTCCACTGATGGAACGTGTTTAAAACAGAAGAGTTCCTTGGTGGAACAGACAACTAGAAAAGTTAAGAAAAAAACAAGAAAACTTTTCAACAAAGCAAAAGCTGACTCAAACTGGGATGACTATCGTAAGTCCCTAACTGAGTACAATAAAAATATTCGAAGAGTTAAGAGAAGTAGTTGGAAGCACATGTGTGTATCCATTCAAACTACGCCAGAAACTGCCAGGCTCCAGAAAGTTCTATCTAAAGAACACTCAAATGGACTGGGTCAATTGAAGGAAAACAATAGGGAGCTTACAGACCCAGAAGAAACACTTCAATTACTACTAAATAAGTACGCATTTTCCAGGATCTATTGAAGGGATAGAGATTGTAGACACTCCGGCTGAAAGACCCAGACGAAATGTCAGACGCGAGGAAGCTCTCCGCAAATCGCGCGCAATCTTTAAACCGTCAATGGTTGACTGGGCGATAAGTACATTCGAGCCATTTAAAGCTGCTGGTGAAGATGGAATTATACCAATCCAAATACAGCAAGCAAAACAAATGGTAACACCTGCCTTGGTAGAGATGTTCGTCGCCAGTATGACCCTCTGTCATATTCCCACCCAGTGAAAAAAGATAAAACTCAACCAAAGGCATTCAGTCCTATCAGTCTGACATCCATTATTTTGAAAATAATGAAGAAGATACTTGACGAGCACATTAAATCTCAGTATCTTAGCTTAAGTTAGAACACAAAAACTAGGAAAGAAATAGCACTTGCTTCTTTTCTAGACATTGAAGGGGCATTCGACAACGCATCTCATTACTCAATCGAATCAGCTATGAAAAGACGAGGGTGCCACACGGCAATTGTTGACTCGACTAGTACCATGCTGATAGATAGTGTTAGACACAAGGTGGACAGGTGCGTAGTGGAATCGACGTTGGGCGATGTAACAATCAAATTATACTTGGTTTATTTGCTAATTATATAAACCAATTCGGATAATTCATGTTCAACAAAATAACAATAAACAGTCAGATCACTAAAAAAGTAACTGTACATTTCGCTCTGTGCATCAATCGAGATAAACAAAACACAACCCTGATGTCGACAAACGACAAGAAAGTTGCCAAATCAAGAAGAGAGTCGAACCAAAACCAAAAAGAGAAAAACTGCGCATTTCCGCTTAGTGTGCTCGCGTCGTAAGAAGTGTGTCGGTAGTGCAGCGGTGAAAATTTAACTTGCCAGGCTGTTAGGACAAACGGCCGGGAAAATCGTGGCAAAATCCATCCCTTGCTGGGAAAATAAATCAGCACCGGTGAGTTTTTTCTAAAAAGCAAAGCCATGACAACGAACTAATCGTGAAATTTCCAGCGAACACGATAGTGGCACGACACGCGGAAGCAAAAGACAAAAAAGCCGATTTTTGCTTGAACTACCGCTGGAACACGACAGAGGCACAAATCACGGAAAACGCACGAAGAGATCCGTTAATTGCTCGGAATACTGGTGAGTTTCAGTGCGAAAAAAGCATCAAGCGAACAACGCATTAACTATTCGCGTTTTATTTTTGCGTTCACCAGCTCACACAAGTAAAACGGAAGAATCCGCCCGTGTGGGAAGAAGAAAAAAGGAAGCGCCAAAGAAGCCCCTCGAAAAAGGGTTAGTACTCGAGCACGATCCAACCAAAGCGCACAATCTAACGGCAAAATTGCCGTAGGGCTTTTTGTTTCTTTGCTTCTTTTCTTTCCCTTTAGTTTTTTCTCTTTTGGTTTCTCTCCATCTCGGGTACTGCTCGAGCGGGTGGCTGCCAGGCGGAAGCACGCCAATCGCTGGAATCGTCGATTTCGGAACATCCGGGAACGCGAAGGAGCCGATATTCGGATAAGCTACGGCAGAGGAGCCTTGTTGGCGATTGGGAGTAGATTTCGGCCACAGCAATTCATCCGGAGAGTTGCGCCGACGAAGACAGCAGCTTGTTTGCTGTTCGGGGAGCGCCGACAAAAATCACCGAACAACGGGAGCATCATCTGGATTGTCAACATCCGTGAGTGGTGTTAATTCCGCCATCTGGTGGCGGGAATTGGTAGCGCGAAATCGAGCAAAGTGTCCAGGAAGCAGACAACGCGATCGAAGTCAGTCACCATCGACAGCAGCCGTGTTGCCCCGGGTGATTTCAACGAGGTTCGGAGAAGATTAGTGTCCGGGACCGAGCCGGCATTTTTTTCCTTCCGAATCGACAACAACGATCGGATTATCGAATCCACATCAACAGCGAGTCAATTGTCGTCCGGAAGTGGGTGGCCATCGTCGAGCCACAGTCGCTTCATACGATTCTACGAAATTCATCAATGGTGTCAGCCACGACATCTGGTGGCTGGTGTCGGTACTACTCGGCACATAAGGTAGCAACAGCGACGGTCGGTCGTTTGCTCCGTGAGCCACCGGGGTGTGTTAGCCGGTCCCCGGAGGCGCATTGCCTGGTGGCAAGCGGGAACTGTGGTCAGCAGATGACGATCGAACTCAGCGACACTTTGGAAGGGCCCGCAGCGGCGAGCAACTCATCAGGTGGAGCAATGCACAACGAGAAAAACATGTAAGTCGAAATGTTACGATTACCTTGTTATTATCCACCCACATAATTTCTCGATAATGGGCCATTTGGTCGAAATAAAATGACTGTCTGACACAAAGTCAGAATATGAACATGAAAACTTAGTACTTTTGATTCTGTTGGAGACAACTATTGAGTTTCCCTTTGGGCTCCATTTAACGAGCTAGCCGGAGCCTGGCAAAGAGGAAGAAACAACTCTCTTCTTCTTCTTGCAGCCCATGACTTCTTACATTGGCACCCAACGTTAAAAACCCACACAGCACAACAGAAATTATGGTTTTTCGATGGTTTTTCCTCCTTATCGTTTAAATTTCGAAATCTTGTTAAGATTTCATCAGTTGGTTCGTTTTTGGATTTATGTTTCGATTCTGCTGCTTCAGAATAAGTAGCATTAAGAGATTAATATCATCATTAGTACAATACAAAGTAAGTAAATAATTTTAAGATGGATTTTTCGTTGCTATCAGAAGAAGAGATCGCTTACGAATTAGCGTTACGACACATTTTGAATGTGAATTCACTTACACATCGCAGCAAAGTGTTGCGTTTGAAAGCACTTCTTCAAGAAGAACAAATTAAAGACTTTTTTCACAAAAGTTCGATTCATGTCATGAGTCCAACAATCAATATTGAAAATTGCACAGTTGGCATTAAGGATCTGCAAACTTTTGCCGATTTAGCTTGCAAAACAAACAACAACCAGGATCTTAAAGTAGCTAGAGCTAGATTGCTTCATTATGACCAAAGATTGAAAATTATAGATCCACCAAACTATCTTAATGATGTTCTCACGTCCCTTCAGTCAATCGTAAGCGAGTTGCTTAAAAAAGTGCGTGCGCATATTGAAAACGGTGCTAGTGCAAACTCTAGTTTAGTGGCAGTGGAAGAGGAAGGAGTCGGAGGAGAAAGCAGTCTGGCAGAGATCTTCAACGCTTCAGCAAGCATTCAAAACACCACAATACAGGCAGGTTCACCAATCAACACAAGCCGAGGACGAGGGCGAGGAGTTTCGCCACATCAACAGACAGGAGCCGTTCCAAAGCAACGAGTGTTGAACAACGACTTCGAAACCAGCAACCCTCCACACCTTCTCCCCAATCCTCATGCGCAACAACAACGGGTTTTGAACAACAATGCATCTGCAATCAACCGTGATCAACAACTACAGCAATCAACTGAAGACAACAACGAAGGTAATCGACGTGACTCCAGATCAACACAGGCAGGATACAGCAGCACGGAAAGAGAGCGTTTCGACGATCTTAGAAACGAGCTCTTGAACAACCTGTTGCAGCTACAACTTCAGCCACGCAGAAACGACGAGAATAGCAGGATGCAGAAGGCGATACACCACTGGCGTTTCTTCTTCAAGGGGCGCGAAGACGTCGAGAATCTCAACACGTTCCTGGATCGAGTGGAAAGCTTTGCGGTTTCGGACGATATTTCCGATGAGGTTTTGCTATCAGGCGTCAAGCATTTGCTTATGAACGATGCGCTAGAGTGGTATGCAGATAACCAACGTCAACTGGTGTCGTGGGACGCGTTCAAGCGTATTATTCGCCGTGACTATCTAGGTGAAGAGCATGGTCAGTTGCTGAGGGCTGAGGCGTTTTTCCGTTACAAAGGTGAAGCAGAATCGTTCGACCAATACTTCAAGGACATTTCTACGTTGTTCCGGTTTGCCGATCCACCGATGTCCAACGCAGAAAAGCTGTTCCTGGTAAAAAAAGAATATGCGCATGGATTACTTATCAGCAGTCACAGCAGCAAATCCTACAACACTCGAGCAGCTAGTTCGGACGTGCAAAACCCAAGACAACATGAAGCTTTTACTGGACAGACAACAGCGCATGTCTATTCCGCGCGAATCATTATTAGCACCGAGGTTGGCCACTCCGAAGAACCAACAAAAACCGTCGTACAACCAGCGTTTTTCGAAGGTGAATCTGGTGGAGAAGAACAACGCGGGAGAATCTGCAGCAACAACTCGATTACAAAAAGAAGCGGCAAATGCAGACGACGATGAGTATTGGCACCTGAAAATGGAAGAGCTGACGGAGCAGATCAACGCCATCAAGACTTTTGTGGATCGTAGACATCCCAGAACCACAAGCAGGCAGAATCAACCGTCGATACCCAACCAACAACAACAACTACCAGTATTCGCAGCAACCGTGGCAAGGTCAGCAGCAACGATCTTCGAATTACAATCAACAGTATCAGCACATCCAACCGAATCAACGGTACCTGACAACTCAACATCAATTTCAGCAGCACAGACAACCCTGGCAAACACAAGAAGCACAGCCTCCAAAACAGCACTTACAGGACCAGCGGAGAACTCTGACAACTTGTTGGAATTGTGAAGAAGCAGGACATCGATTCGTCGATTGTGAGAAGGAGCAAACATTTTATTTCTGTCATGGCTGCGGCAAAAAGGGATTCACTCTGCGCAACTGCACATCATGTCGTTCTAGCGCGGGAAACTACGAAGCGGGGAATCGTCAGTAGAGAGGGATGATTCAATTAACCCAAGCGACACTCTCAATGAAGATCTGATATTGACACACTTAAATGCTATCATCATAAATCCCGGACATGACAACAGACCGCATGCAATCATCGGAGTATTAGGTAGAAGGATGAAAGCACTATTAGACAGCGGAGCCAATTGCTCATTGCTAGGCGGCAAGCATACACGAATAGTTGACGATCTAGGATTACGGAAAGGAACGGTGCAAGGTGGAATAAAGACAGCAGATGGTACGAGCCACATGATATCAAACTTCGTTCGCCTGCCTATTGCCTACAACAATCGTAACGAAACACTCCCTGTTTTATTAGTTCCGTCAATCCCAGACTGTATTATTTTGGGGATGGACTTCTGGAACACCTTTGGTGTTAAGGCCGTGTGTTGTACGCTGGAATCCATGACGACAGAAGCAGATGTAGAAGATCCTCCAGAAGAACAGGTTACGAAGACACTATCGGATGAAGAGCAGAACCGGTTAGAGATGGTTGTACAGCAATTTCCCAAAGCAGAAGATGGCGAATTAGGCAGAACACAGCTATATGAGCACCGTATCGACGTTGGAAACGCACCACCGAAGAAACAAAGGCATTATCCGATGTCAAAATACGTGCTGGAGGAGGTAAATAAGGAGATCGACAGGATGTTGGCCATGGATGTCATCGAGGAGGCCATGTTCTCCCCTTGGAACAACCCACTCGTCGCTGTGAAGAAGAAAAACGGAAAATGTCGTGTCTGCCTAGACGCCCGGCACCTGAACAGTGTGATGATCAACGAAGGTTACCCGATTCCACAAATTTCGTCAATCATCAACAACTTAAGCGGTTGCACATACATCTCGACCATCGATTTAAAGGACGCATTTTGGCAACTTCCATTACATCCAGATTCTCGTCCGCTAACTGCATTCACAGTACCTTCTCGGGGTCATTTCCAGTTTCGCGTTGTTCCTTTCGGTTTATGCACGGCTAGTCAAGCGCTGGCGAGAGTAATGACGCACATCTTCGCCGACATGGAGCCGCACGTGTTTCACTACCTCGACGATATCGTGGTTTGTTCAAAAGACTTCGAGGAGCATCTGAAGACATTGGAGGAGGTCGCTCGAAGACTGAGAATCGCGAACCTAACAATATCCAAGGAAAAGTCGATGTTTTGCCGGAAGGAGATCAAATACTTAGGATACGTCTTGAACGAGCAGGGTTGGAAAGTCGACGATGAAAAGGTAGCATGCATAGTAAAGTTCCCAGTTCCGACTCAACGAAAGGAGTTGCAGCGTTTTTTGGGCCTCTGCAATTGGTACCGTCGCTTCATCCATAATTTTGCCAAGCTTGCAGCACCACTTACGGAACTCACCAGAACCAAGGTCAAATTTCGCTGGACTAAGGAAGCAGAAGAGGCATTTTTAAAGCTGAAGTCCATGTTAGTGTCCGCACCAATTCTTGCCATGCCGGACTACTCCAAGCCGTTCGCGATCGCATGTGATGCCAGCGATGTCGCCATTGGAGCTGTGCTCACTAGACCGCTGCAGGCTTTGTATAGGAAATCTGAAATTTATAAGTTATCACAACTCCCATACCATTTTTTGACGGGATTTTCACACACAAAAATCTCCGTAAAGTTTGGAAGCGATACATTGAGTCCTGATTTAGCGCAACGAGTTTTAATTTTGTATGGAGAATTACATGGGGAATCAATTTTTTTTATTCAAAAATCGCTACAGATTTACAGAAACTTCGGAAAAATAAAGAAGAGGCTGAGTACTATTCCTCGAATTAATCTCTACAAATGATGTGAAGGTACTATGATGCTTAGTTGTAACACAACAAAGATATTTGGAATTTAGAAAATATTTATTAAAAACTCAGACGAGTTTACTTCACTCATGGCATCGCTGGCTGAAAACTTGCATGCAAGTTATTCCTTCCCAGATCGAAGAAACGGTCCCGAATCGGCCCGAAATCGGTCAGAAATTAGTCCAAAGTCAGTCCGTTTAACATGTGAAGATTTATAATGTTGAATTCTTCATAAACTAGTTTAGTAACTTTACTTTACACTATGGTGGTATTATTTAGAGAAAAAGCACCATTATTACACTGAAAAAAATCATAACTTATATAATTTTCAATCGATTTCGGTAAAAAACCTCTTGAATCATTTGTTTTCACTGATTCACAGAATCCACAGGAAATGATTTTTTTTTCAAATGTTAAAATCAGGTCCAAAACCATAACTAAAGTTGTTTTTTTCTAAAAAAAAATGTGTTATTTATCGTGTTTTCTATCATTAATTCACAAATACTGTGTGTATTGTGTTAAATTTACCCAAAAATGAAGTTCAGATGATCAATTGCAAATTTAACACTAAACATACCGACATTTTTTATATACCTATTCATACCGCGAGCAGCCATATTTTTTCCGCTAAAACTCTCTTGTTTCTTTACCGATTTCTACAAAGTTTATAGTTTTGGAAAGCTCGTAATGTGACTCAAATACGGTTATTCAAAGTTGAAGAAAAAAAAATCGAAAAAACAGCCTTCGGGAAAAAGGCTATAAATCAGTTACTAACTACTCGAAAAAAAAATCACTTAGTGTCTGAGAACGCTGAAGTTAGAAGCTATATGTTACACAAATGGAAATATTTTTTGAAAATTTCTTAAGATCATGGCCACTAAAAATGTAAAAAAGTGGTGTAAAAATCGTAATTTTTATTAAATCAACCACCAAAGCTGTTCTCGTTACAGTAGAAAATTCTTGTAAAGTGAACTGGAAATTTGACGTTATTGACATTTTGGCATCTTTAGATTTCTTAAACACAGAATTTTTGACGACTTTTCAAAGGTAGCTGTTTCTTTTTTTGCTTTTTATCAATCTGCCTTTTCTGAAACTACTCTAGCACCTAGATTTGGCTTTGCACTGGAGCGCAGCGTTCTCAGGCACTAAGTGAAATTCTTTCCGAGTACTTAATAACTGATTTATAGCCTTTTGCCGAAGCCTGTTTTTCGAATTTTTTTTCTTTGATTTTGAATAACTTTGAGAAAAATAATTGTAGCTAAATTTTGTTTGAAAATCTTATTTGAGTCACATTACGAGTTTTCCAAAACTATAAACTTTGTAGAAATCGGTCGAGAAACAAGAGAGTTTTAGGGGAAAGTGTTTGCCGTCATTTGACCGCTCGCGGTATGCAAAGGTATACCACTTGCGTAACTTAATCTTATTTTTCAACTTGGTTGTGAATTTCGGGATCGTTTCACCACATCTATCACCGTGTATCTCCAATAATCTCAAAAAGTTTGTATCTTACTTTCTACATAGTGCTGCAGTTTTTTTTTCTATCTGCGTTACCCGATTAAAAACGCCTTTGTGTATGCCACGCATTAGCTTGTATTCAAGAATTCATCTAGAAATATTGCATGCAAGTTCAGGTTTCCAGTGCTGCTGACAGTTTTGACTGTTGATCTACTATGAATGATTTTTTTTTACAGATTGCTTTAACTTTTTTCTGGTAGCATCTAGCTGAAAGTACCCTTAGTAAAAATTGAAGTTTAAGAATACAGTAACCCATTGAAGAAGTTATTTTTTGCATAAAACCCAAAATCGCTTCCCTAGCGATTTTAATCTGAAAAAAAAACTTTCCCCATACTAATTTCCATACAAATTTAAAACCCGTTGCGCTAATTCAGGGATGAACCAAATCATTTTATATTTAACAGAGATGATTGGAGAGCAAAATGGAATCGAAAAAACACATGGGAGTAAAAAGTCAGTTTTTGCAGCGGTCTAGTGCTCACCCAAGAGATTGACGACGAGGAACACCCGATATGCTACTTCTCCCAAAAGTTGTCAGCATCGGAGAGGAAGTATTCGACTACAGAACGGGAATGTTTAGCGGTGATAAGGTCAATAGAGAAGTTTCGCTGCTACGTGGAAGGAGTTAAGTTCATCGTGCATTGCGATCACGCTGCATTGAGCTATTTAAAATCGATGAAAAACCCAACAGCACTATTAAGTCGCTGGATTCTTCGTCTGAACGCCTTCGACTTTGAAATCCGATATCGAAAGGGCACAATCAACGTCGTTCCGGATGCCTTGTCGAGAGCAGTCGCCACAATTACACTCTCCAAGGACGACACGAAGGACACTTGGTACATCAAGCTTGTTCAGCATGTGGAAAAAGAGCCGGATAAGTATCCAGATTTCCGGACGATCGACGATGAACTGTATAAGAACTGTCGCTGTCGTGACGAAGCGGGACTGGTGACACACAAATGGAAGAAAGTTATTCCACTTGAAAATCGGCAGGAGGTAATCAAAAGGTTCCACGATTCCGCTACAGGAGCTCATCTGGGATTCTACAAGACGTTGAACAAAATCCAAACCCACTTCTATTGGCCCAAAATGCAGGACGATGTCAGCCGTTTTGTTCGAAGTTGTGACACTTGTAAAGCTAGCAAGGCGCCGAACACGAAGATGATGCCACAAATGGGCAACGCCAAACCAGCTAAAGTTCCATGGGAGCTGATTTCGGTGGACTTCGTGGGCCCTCTGACTCGCTCGAAGCAGGGAAACACCGTGATGTTCGTCGTAGTGGACTGGATAACAAAGTACGTGGTAGTGCAGCCCATGAAAGCAGCAGACTCAGTTCGGATGGTACGCTTCTTGGAAGAGCAGGTGTTCCTAAAGTTCTCCCGTCCCAGGATCATTCTTTCCGACAATGGCAAACAGTTCGAATCAGCCGCATTCAAATCGTTACTGGCACGCCACAAGATCATCAATATGCGAACTGCCTTCTACTGTCCTCAAGTGAACAACGCCGAACGCACCAACCGTGTATTGATCACATGCATCCGCTCACTAATAGACGAAGATCATCGCTGCTGGGATGAGAATCTACCGGCGATCACCGCAGCGATCAACAGCGCGAAGCACGAAGTCACTGGAGTCAGCCCGCACTTCGCGAATTTCGGCCGTGATTTGATTCTTCACACGGATCTCTACGCACAACAGCACTTGAACGCCGCGGATGATCCAAAGATCACACAGGATCTACGACTGTCAGGAATCAAGCGAATCCAAGAGTTCATCACGAAGAGGATCAAGAAAGGTCACGAAGACTCCAAGCAGCGATACAACTTAAGGAAGCGGACGGTAGATTTCAAAGTTGGTGATGTAGTATGGAGAAGAAAGTTCAACCTGTCATCGAAAGCAGATCACGTCAACCAAAAGCTGAATCCGAAGTTCGTGCCAGCAGTCATTCGAAATGTGCTAGGTGCGAATCTGTATGAGTTAGAAGATGTCTCGAGCGGGAAACGCGGACGCTATCACGCGAAAGACATCAAAGCAGATTAAGTAATCAAGCTATGTACACAAGGCAAGGCCTGTCAACAACGAGCACAGCTCCAAAAACAACATCCAAGGTGTGACGAGCAACAACAATCTCTCAACCAACTCTCCACCTGAAAATGTTCAAGAATACCAAAGTCATATTAACGCAGCAACCAACCAAGCTTGATAGAACGAAGCACAAGAATCAAGAACACACATCCGTTTTCAGAACGTGACAAACTGACAACAACCAACACCCAACCATCAACCTTTACGAACCGAAGGAAACATCGAAGGCAAAACCAGCCCCTTCAGGCTAGGGATATTGGATTACGGGAAATCTAAGTACAGTAGCTCCAAACACCAAGTCGCTGCTGTCGAAACGATAATCAGGACTTCAAAACGGGCGAAAGAGTTAGCACATACGGAGTTTTGCGCAGAAGTTGTGAGGGGTAGACATTATGACGGTCGCTACTTCCATATCGACTCTCGCGAACTGCCGAAAGCACCATGCACTAAGAAATCAAGCTATGTAAACACGGTGAAGCCTATCAACAACGAGAAATCTCCGAAAACAACAGAAATGGTGTGATGAGCAACAAAATTCACCACAACTACCTCTCCACCAGAAAATGTTATTAAGTACCACAACCATTATTGACACAGGAAAGAACCAAGCTTGACAGAACAAGAATTCAAGAGCAACAACACTTAGCCGTTCTCAGATCGTGACAAACTGACACATAGCCATGAAGACTACAAACCGATGACGAATAGAAAGAAGTACTGAAGAAGAAGAAACCGTTTGCCGGACGAGACAAACCGTGCATACCGAAAGCGACAACCATCACAATCTCTTTGTATTTGTACTACGTAGAGGATTTGAAGCTACTTTCTCTGTCAATAACTCTTATTATCCAAAAAATCCAAATACAAACATTCGTAGAAATTTTCGGGGGTCAGTAAGAAAATTCAAAAGGAACGCGAATTGGAGGCGCGGTAAAACCTCTACTCTGGACTCTTTCTGATTTAGGAGACTAAATCCTCCTTTACCTGGAACTCTGCGAATTACCACGAACCTGTAAATAAAACCATCATGCCTCTCTGTAAATAGTTGTACATAGTATCGTTAGTTTCGTCATCATTGTTCGATCTAAACCCTTTTGCCTGATAAAGATTTTTGATCGTTTCTGCCTGTTTGCTGCAGCAGAAATTCTCAGAGAGAAGCAAGTTTAAGATATTGGTCGGTGACTTGTCACACTTCGGTGACGCAACTTTGATCACCATTTGCCAGAATTCGCTGGTCTTACTTTTGGTTAGAATAAGTATCTTCGTTTTGTACTATGTGCACTACTTCTGGTGTGCCTTTAGGGCCACGCAACTAAGCTAGTTAATAAGCATTTTGAGTTTAGCTCAATCCTTCTGATCAATATTATCTCCGACCAATTTTCAAATGAATTTGTAATTTTTTTCATGAGCCGACTCACATCGTCTCATGAAAAAAATTTTCTGTTGTGGCAGTGCTGTGTAACAATCAAATTATACTTGGTTTATTTGCTAATTATATAAACCAATTCGGATAATTCATGTTCAACAAAATAACAATAAACAGTCAGATCACTAAAAAAGTAACTGTACATTTCGCTCTGTGCATCAATCGAGATAAACAAAACACAACCCTGATGTCGACAAACGACAAGAAAGTTGCCAAATCAAGAAGAGAGTCGAACCAAAACCAAAAAGAGAAAAACTGCGCATTTCCGCTTAGTGTGCTCGCGTCGTAAGAAGTGTGTCGGTAGTGCAGCGGTGAAAATTTAACTTGCCAGGCTGTTAGGACAAACGGCCGGGAAAATCGTGGCAAAATCCATCCCTTGCTGGGAAAATAAATCAGCACCGGTGAGTTTTTTCTAAAAAGCAAAGCCATAACAACGAACTAATCGTGAAATTTCCAGCGAACACGATAGTGGCACGACACGCGGAAGCAAAAGACAAAAAAGCCGATTTTTGCTTGAACTACCGCTGGAACACGACAGAGGCACAAATCACGGAAAACGCACGAAGAGATCCGTTAATTGCTCGGAATACTGGTGAGTTTCAGTGCGAAAAAAGCATCAAGCGAACAACGCATTAACTATTCGCGTTTTATTTTTGCGTTCACCAGCTCACACAAGTAAAACGGAAGAATCCGCCCGTGTGGGAAGAAGAAAAAAGGAAGCGCCAAAGAAGCCCCTCGAAAAAGGGTTAGTACTCGAGCACGATCCAACCAAAGCGCACAATCTAACGGCAAAATTGCCGTAGGGCTTTTTGTTTCTTTGCTTCTTTTCTTTCCCTTTAGTTTTTTCTCTTTTGGTTTCTCTCCATCTCGGGTACTGCTCGAGCGGGTGGCTGCCAGGCGGAAGCACGCCAATCGCTGGAATCGTCGATTTCGGAACATCCGGGAACGCGAAGGAGCCGATATTCGGATAAGCTACGGCAGAGGAGCCTTGTTGGCGATTGGGAGTAGATTTCGGCCACAGCAATTCATCCGGAGAGTTGCGCCGACGAAGACAGCAGCTTGTTTGCTGTTCGGGGAGCGCCGACAAAAATCACCGAACAACGGGAGCATCATCTGGATTGTCAACATCCGTGAGTGGTGTTAATTCCGCCATCTGGTGGCGGGAATTGGTAGCGCGAAATCGAGCAAAGTGTCCAGGAAGCAGACAACGCGATCGAAGTCAGTCACCATCGACAGCAGCCGTGTTGCCCCGGGTGATTTCAACGAGGTTCGGAGAAGATTAGTGTCCGGGACCGAGCCGGCATTTTTTTCCTTCCGAATCGACAACAACGATCGGATTATCGAATCCACATCAACAGCGAGTCAATTGTCGTCCGGAAGTGGGTGGCCATCGTCGAGCCACAGTCGCTTCATACGATTCTACGAAATTCATCAATGGTGTCAGCCACGACATCTGGTGGCTGGTGTCGGTACTACTCGGCACATAAGGTAGCAACAGCGACGGTCGGTCGTTTGCTCCGTGAGCCACCGGGGTGTGTTAGCCGGTCCCCGGAGGCGCATTGCCTGGTGGCAAGCGGGAACTGTGGTCAGCAGATGACGATCGAACTCAGCGACACTTTGGAAGGGCCCGCAGCGGCGAGCAACTCATCAGGTGGAGCAATGCACAACGAGAAAAACATGTAAGTCGAAATGTTACGATTACCTTGTTATTATCCACCCACATAATTTCTCGATAATGGGCCATTTGGTCGAAATAAAATGACTGTCTGACACAAAGTCAGAATATGAACATGAAAACTTAGTACTTTTGATTCTGTTGGAGACAACTATTGAGTTTCCCTTTGGGCTCCATTTAACGAGCTAGCCGGAGCCTGGCAAAGAGGAAGAAACAACTCTCTTCTTCTTCTTGCAGCCCATGACTTCTTACAGCGAACGGAAAATGACACTATCGGAAAACTGTTTTATCCGGGGAAATAAAACGCACGGCGCAAAGTATAAAAAACGTATATTCGGGAGAACGGCAAACTTACAACTAACACACATACGCTCATCGAGTCAGCTCGCGGCAGTGCAGCCAAAAACGATGAACACGCTTAACTTAATGTAGTGACAAGGGGTGCACAGTAGCATCATTTCATCACTCCTCCTCTACGTGTGCCCCTTCGTTACTTCGAAGACCGATCAGCTCAGCAAACTTCTGGTGCTTCACCTTTCCCAACGGCTTGGTGAATATGTCTGCCCTCATTTCGTCTGTGGGGCAATACTGCAGCTTTACTACTCCTCGTTCACACAAGTCGCGTATGAAACATTCCTTCGTGTTGATATGCTTCGATCTTCGGCTGGTTCGTTCTGATTGC